>NW_015150954.1:295354-354388 GCF_000732505.1 Cyprinodon variegatus
TCTGCAGCGTGTGGAGAATGGAGACCTGAACTGGATCGTCCCAGGAAAGTTTCTGGCCTTCAGTGGACCTCATCCGAAATCTAAGGTAGAAAATGGTGAGTAAACAATTTTAAAGAATTTCTTTCATATTATTGTCACTTTATTTAAACCATTGTAGGACTTGTCATGCAGGTTTTCTTTTAATAATCCTGTAAAAGTCTAGGGTAACAGGAATCCATTGAGTATTTTTACTCCATCCTGCATTAGTTGTTTTACTTTCTGGAGGACCTCCCCTAACCTGTTCTAACAACATCAATTTTAACAAGCTGCATGGCTTTTTCTATATTTCCATCCGTCAGCTTGTTAGGTTAAACTCATTCTTGTGTTGCACAATAGAATGCACACACACCTCTGCCCTGATTTTGGAAAAGTAAACAGCAGTTGTAGGTCAGATTCCAAAGCTTCCAGAGATGCCAGACAACTAAGAAAATCAATTTTCCACACATTATTTACTAGTCAGAAATTTTCCAAATTGTTTTTGAAAGTCTGAATGATATATACACACTGGTAGGTCCAGAGAAGAGTTTCACCCCTCTGATTTCCCTACCCCCCGCAGGTTACCCATTGCACGCTCCTGAGGCTTACTTCCCATACTTCAGGAAGCACAATGTGACCACCATCATCCGCCTGAACAAAAAGATCTATGATGGCAGGCGATTCACCAACGCCGGCTTCGACCACTACGACCTTTTCTTCATAGATGGCAGCACGCCCAATGACATCATCATTCGTAGATTCCTGCACATCTGTGAGAATGCACAAGGAGCTGTGGCTGTCCACTGCAAGGGTGGGTGCTCTCTCTGTCTCCAGTGCCTTTGTCTGCCCCCTGCCGTCCTCAGAGATGCGTCTTGTAGGTCTCAGATGTGACCACAGAGGGCGATGTTCTCCTATTTAATGTTTAGTCGGATGAGGACAGACAGAAACGCTGAAAATTTTACAATTAAGTTTAAAAGCAGCTAGCAAAATGTTTATCAAAGCAGATTTTATACAGAATTTAAACCATGTAAGGAGTAAACTCAGCCACTTGAGGAGTTCTGGATATAGCATACTGAAGGAGAAAAAAAGGTTTTCCATCTTGAATGCAAAATGTCTTTATATTATTTTCCCAATTTTGGTATAATTACTAGTCTATGCAGGTTGCTCTTCTAGCCAACGACACAACAGACTGTTCAGACTGGTTGAATAAAATCAGTTTTATTGAGTGAAACTTTGACCTTAAAAGGGGGTGAGACCTGCAGTGCTTTAGATGTTCTGGGTTCTGCTGTGACCTCCTATATGAGTCATTTTTCACAGCACTACATGTGACTGCACTGCAGGGCTGGGAAAGGACTTCCCTGATCGGACCTGGATGATGATCCTCTGTTTATTCTGGCATCATTTCAATCTGGGTCTTATCTCACAGATAGCAGTGGCACAGACTCTGTAAATCTGCAACTCTGCACCAATGAAGTTGTTTGTTGTTCCAAGTGATAGTCTGCATCTTAGATCAGTGGTTCAGATTCAAACAGCTTTTTTGAATCATGTCACTTGCTGAATCATTTTTGTCTCTCTCCATCAGCTGGTCTGGGCAGAACGGGCACTCTGATTGGCTGTTACCTGATGAAACATTACCGCTTCACTGCCGCCGAGGCCATCGCCTGGATCAGGATCTGCAGGCCGGGTTCTGTAATCGGCCCGCAGCAGAATTTCCTTGAAGAGTGAGTTTCTTTGCTTACTGGGGTGTTTCTTATGGTTTGTGATAGTTTTGAGCCCAGTTATGTCTGGTTTACAAATTATTGTACTAATTCTTTTTGTTCAGACCTCCTCTTTTGAAGGTAAAGTTTTTGTCCTTTTACTATAGCAGAGAATTAAGGCTAGGCTGCAGATGTTCTGACATTTTAAGGAATAGATTATTTCCCTGATGCCTGAGACCACACATTTTGCTGGAAAAACTTTCTCCAACATTATGTTTCTCTGCTGAGAAACACAATCTAAGCAATGTTCTTTCTTAGATTCTAGGCTTACCTGAGCTGTTTCCTTCTGTTTTGCTGGGTATCCAAACATTTTTACTCGTTTATTCCAGTAAATTTAATGGAGAAATCTCACAGAAAGAGCTGCCCTATGTGTGGCTGTTAGTCTGAGGGGGAGCTGTTTCACTGTGAACATCATTATCAAGAGTTTGCTGACAGTTGGGCTGCTGGAAAATGAATCAAAAGACCAAATTACACAACATTACAGATTTTTGAAAAACCCCTGATTCTGCTGTCTGGTTCCTCAAACGTAATGCTTTAACTGGTACTGGATTTACCTTCTATTCTGCTGTTAACAACTTAAGCAAATATTGATTATGAAAGACTGCCTCGTCCTCCTTAAATTACTTTAACAGCAATACTAACATCCATCATCATGAGCCGATAGGAAACATTTCACTTGATGGTATTAGAATTGGGGGGGGGGAAAGGAGTGATTTTTCATTCCAACACAGCATGAGACGGACACTTATCTCAGTTTCCATGGAGTCCCAATTTCATTTCCTGATTCCAGCCTCTCATGACATTAGCATCAGATTATTACTGGAAACTTCATCTTACACCTCATATTGACTCTTTTAGTGCGAGCATTTCCTCTTGAATATCTAACTGTCCAGCAATAACAAAGGAAGAACTTGGTGTTATAAACATACTGATAAAAATTTAAACATCCTATGCCTTATTCAGATGCATTTGAGCTGACCTGCAGGCTGATTGTTAAAGTAAACTGCATGGCAGAAGGAGATTACTCAAACATGCAGATAAGGGAGTCCCAGAGGACCATGGTCCTGAACCATAGTTTGAGACAGACCTGTTTCAGCTCTGTAGAGGCTGTAATGGAGCAGGAATGCAGAACTTGGAGTGTTACAAAGTTAATTTCAGTAATTCAATAAGTGAAAACCATAACATAGATTCACTTGATGTTTTCAATCTTTTTTTTTTTTTTGTTGATTATAGTTATTGTCAGTTTACAGTGATTAGAAAAAACAAACATTTTAAATTGAAATGTATAAATCCAGTTGAGGTAATTAAGAAATGTGGACTTAATAGATGTTTAATACCTGCTTAAGGAGGGTTACTTAAAAAATTTTAACCAGGCAAATGTTCCTCATTGTATTTAATCTTTTAGGTTACTGAATATGACTATTATAGTCGTATAGTATAATATTGGCTAAAATAATGTTCTTGCTAAAATAATGTTCTTTTATTGCTCATGGAGGGGCTTAAATTGAATCAAGGCAAATAACAATTTTTCTTTTATTATAGGATGTTTAAGGAAAATGAATTACCAAGGAAAAAACAAAATGAATAAATCACAGATTATTGGACTTCAGGAGAAAGGGAATCATTCCTTACATGAAGATTTTTGCACTTTCTGTCATGTAATTTCCCCCCTGTAATCTTTAAGTCCGCCTCAGCAGTAGTTTTTTTTTTTTTTTTAAATTGGGAAATCCCTCTTGGCCATTTACTGTAACTCCAATTAAGATGTCATTTTGGCTTCAGTGGGTATTGAAGGCTGAGGGAAACTTATCAGACAACCTGGTAAGCAACCAGTTTTAATTAGGATCCTTTTACCATTTACCAGCAGTGATCTTTTGTTTGCATTCTTTACCAGGCTCCATGAAATACAGCATTTGACTCTGTTTGACAGTTAAAGTAGGGTTTTAAGTCGAGTGAATGGTTGACTTCTAGATCATGGCTGCCTTAAACTTCAGTCTGTCCCTTGAATGTCTGTTAGCATTTCAGTTTTCTTTTCTTTTAAAAAGGCTGATAAAGCATCAAAAACTTGTCCTGTTAATGAGTAAAGATTTAAGGTTGTGATGTTGTTTTTGTGTGTGTTAACAGAAAGCAGGCGGCTCTCTGGTTGCAAAGTGACAGCCAGCTCCCTCAGAAGGGGAAAATGGAGGACAAGACAACGCGTCTTATCAGCGGCATGGACGAACTCTCATTAAACTCCACCCGCAACAGCAATGTGCCCCGCTCGCTGAGCTCTGACCATCTTCAAGAGGTCAGAACCACAGCTGGGCATCTTTATCCTTACTTCATGAATAACACTTCATAAACCAGGTGGCTTGTTATAGATGCAGTGTTACTGACTTGCCTAATTGTTTCAGTGCTAACATGGTTCTAGTGCCTGCTAATCATCCGGTCCTTTTGTTCTTAGTCTTGAAAGCTTTTTTTTTTTTAACCTAAGCTGTCTTATGAAGACCAACGGCCAATTGAAATATTCTGAGCACCATGTTTACTTTTGCCTAATTTCTAAAAATCATTTTGATCTGATAGATCTCAGAGCTTATATTTGACAATACAAAGTGAACAATCAGATTAACTCCAGACACATAAACCCTGTGCTGTGAGCACGGCTTGTGACTATTTAAGAAGAAAGCCAGCTGTTTGTATTTGCTTGGTTTCCTCTGCAGAAACTAAGAAAAATACAACAGAGGTAGGATGACATTTTTAACTGGTGAAGATGGTTTTCATGCATGCTTGATGTCAGGGATTGCTGTCGAGGCAATCAGCTGGTTTTCCTTGGATCGAAAACTTTGAACCAATCTGACTTTGATCTGGTTAAATTGTAAAGCACCTTGAAATGACATTTGTTGTGAATTGGTGCTATATAAATAAAGTGACCTGAATGGTTTTCAATTAAGGAAAGGCAAAGACTCTAACCTGGATGTGTCCTAGATAAACCAGTTTGTTTTTTTGCTGTGCTAAACTAGAACCAGTGAAGAAAAGAGTCTTATCTAGTCAGTTCCCAGTTGGTTCTACCTTTCAGTTATCCTTGGTTTTGCTCTAAAATCGCACTGATGGCAAACTTCAGGAACCAATTGTTAACTGTTATAAACTGGATAACTTAACGTTCTTTTTTTGGACTCAGTGATTTCAAATGAGCCGCTACATTAAATCTTAGACCACATATCCTTACCAATATGTACTTTATGTTTTGATATTGATTCCATTACTTAATAAACACTCTGCGGTCTTTGTAAATCTATTATTAGAATAGGTGATTTTTTTCAGAACCTATTCTGTTTTGGGGGGTTTATATCCCCACATCTGGATGATTCTTTGTGATCCACTACAATTGTCCTGCTTTTCTTTGCATGAAGACACCTATTGCCTTGGGACACTGGTCAATATTTGACTGACATTAATTAAATGACATCAGAAAATATGGAGTAGAGAAGGAAGAATTGTATGTTTATCTGAAAAAAATAAAGTCATAGAACAGCTTAAAGGATCAGGCAGTGAAGTGGTAATATTTTTGGTTTCATCTGAATCAGGATTTAAATAAATGGCTAAATGCCATTTTGTCAGAAATATTCAAAAACTATGGATATACATTAGTGCTGTCAATCGATTAAATTTTTTTTAATCGCATCAATGCCTAAGTTAACTTGCGATTAATCGCATTTTAATCACACATTTTTTTTCTGATTGAAAATCATTTAAATACTCTCGATGACATACAAAAAATACAAGTCTCAATTTAAACAAAAATAAACATTTATTAATCAATGGAAAATGTTAAAAAAAAAAAATTTTTTCGTCTATCTTGTCTCTTGTTTTCATTTGTCAACTTATGGAGCACTTGTTTTATCCTCCAGGGTGAACTGACGGACAGTTCAGGTCTGACGCAGGGGGACAAACTTCGAGCCCTGAAGAGCCGACGGCATCCTCGTTCAGCTATGACCGGACCCGTGAGGTACAGGACTTCACTTTAAACCAGAAGGAGGGAAACCAGGGGGATCTGTTTGGATTAAAAAAAGGCTTTAAGATTTTCAACCAGGTTTATGTGACGAGGAACAGTAGGTGTTTGTTCAGGAAGGTGGGGGTAGTTATGGAGGCTGATGCATTTCGTTTTGTTTCAGATTTGAGGAGACAAATATTCAAAGCCACTCAAGTTCACAGCCCCTGAGGTACGGTCTTCATTTAATGGCATTGGACGGTCTAACCAGTGAGAAAACTAGTACTGATCACAATTGATGTGCTTTTAGGGCATCTATTGGGAGCAGCCAGAGTCCCGCCTCAATTCTAAAGCCCTCCAAGTTTGCAGCATCCTCTACTTCTGCTGCTGCCAAGAGGATTGGGAGGAACTCGTTATCGCCGATGACAAATATTCGAAGGTCAGGGCCTGCTCTTCATCATCATCTCATACTTTACTCCTGCAGTCCTCCCCTTGTCCTTTTCATCAGTATCCTTAATTCTATCACTTTGTTCTGTTTTGATTACATCCTGATTGTATTCATCAGGCCGGCCTCTTCCTCTTGTCCTGCTGCTCTCTACTAATTGATTATTCTAATAAATCATGAGCTGGTCCGAGCTGTTAAAAAGAAGCCTGCTAATTCATCATAAAAGACGGGAATGAATATCTGGTTGTTCTTTTATATTTACCCAAATGAGTAATTGATTTGGTTTCATTTCATTTATTTAAAAGAACATGCAACCTGATGTTTACTCTTTCATGTCTTAATGCAGTCTTTTCATTCCTGACTGAATTTAATTATTCAACCACCACTAACTACTTCTTTCGTCACATATTTACCCTCTGTAGTTTAAGGATTTAGTAAATAACTTGTAGTTTGTCTCTCCCGTTCCAAACTGAGAGCAGAGGAAAGTGATACTACATAATGTTTCTGACATGTCAAATGACATTAGCTTCAGCTCTCATGATATTCATGTATGTTGTATTTGCTCCTCCCACATCTGCTGACCTCAGCTCAGCTTTTGGCTCGCGATTGGCCAACTCTCTCGGAGATCTTTATGGCGCCGACATCGAGGAGGATGAGAAGACTCTATTCTCCTCTCTTCCGCCTTCCTCTTCCCCCTCCGTTTCTGTAAGCTCCTCCCCCTCTCTTCTGGCCCCACCCTCTCTGTCCAACTATGGTAGTGGGCCGCGCAGCATGCAACACGAGGTCAACAACAACAGTACCTTGTACAGCGGTTCTGTGGCACCCCCTGCCAGCAAGGGTTATATGAGACCACCGCATCAGGATGCCGGTGGCTACAGGGGCCACGGGCCCTACAGCGCCATGAAGGGCCCCTCAGGACGTTACCTGAGCCGCTCCATACCTGTAAGTCCTCTGACGCAGCAGCAGCTTTCCCCCTCCCCTTTGATCTGATTGTTTCTTTTTTTTTTTTCTGGCTTCAGTTGCACATGGAGAACAGCGTTAAAGAATGCTTCAGTTCTGTTTTCCATGTGTTTCTGAACTCTTCTGTTTGTTATGTGTGATAAGGTGTTTCCTTACTGTAAAACTCAGTTATTAAAGATGCACCGATCAGTCAACCAGAACCAATTTTATTCCTCTTAGATCTGTGATAAACTGTCATCTTTGTATTTAAATACCCCAAAAATAATGTTTTATTTCTATATCGCCCATCCCTTCTGCCTCTATCAAAGAACCTGCAGCATGTTTGTTTCTCCTTTTTTGCTCCTTAGAATCAAAAGTACCAGAATTCGCTGCTTAGGTCCTAAAGAAAACCAGAGATCAGTATTGGTCTGAAAGAACCTTACTGGTGCATCTCTAATTCTACTAAGAGCCACATATAAAATGAGCGACTCATCATTATGGCTCTTTACAAGTGTTTTAAATGTTTGGGGGTTTTTTAACCATTGTATGAAGTCTGTTATGTCTCCTGTGATGGTTTGTCTCTATAAATCTGTAGATTCCTTCCATTTCTTTCTAATGTGTTAATCAGAGGGAGCTGGGGTATTTCTCTCCATCGGTGTTTTAACTTCACTCTAAGCTGCTGCTGAGATGAGGAAATGCTGCAACAAATTTGTGTGAAACAATTTGCTTCAATAAAAGGCCATTTATATTTTCACTACACGTCATCTTGAGGCGCTTTATGAGAAAGTTGACTTGACATCATCTGTCAGTCCACTTTGAAGTCTCGTCAGCAGCTGACCAATCAGCCATCTCAATTTGCTTATGGTGATCTTTCAAGGCAAGGCAAATTAATTTGTATGGCACAATTCAGTGCAAAGACAATGCAAAGTGCTTTAAATGATTAAAATATAGGAAAATAAAACAATCAAAGCAAGTAGGAAAAAAATAAGGAAAAAAAAAAAAAAAAATGCAGACTCCAACAATGACGTCTTTACCAACTTCTGTCAACCCTGTTGACTTTATTGACCTGTTGACCTATTTATTTCAAACTCAACATTGTTTTTTCAAACCACAAGATCCCTGATCTTGACACAATATGGTACCCACAAGATCAGTTTCAGTTGGCATCAGGCAAATTCACTGAAATCATGCAGACAGATGACTGAGACATAAATGCAATTAGAAGGGAGTCGATGCTCTGGTTTCTGATCACAGAGCTTCATTTGGTTAGCCTGAAGCTGCTTCTTTTTGTCCTGTCAGGTTGGTCTCAAACCACATGTACCAAGCTCCTGAAGTCCAAAACTGTTGCAATCCAACTAAATTATAATCTGTCAAATATGTGATGGTTTAATTTAATCTGCGATACTTAACAGAGCTTCAAGAAAAAAAAGAAATATTTGTTTAGAGTAGATCAAAACTTGGTTTAATTATTTCTTAGATAGTTTTTGATTGTAGAGTCATCTACTTATTTCATATATAGTCCTGGATATTCTTCTTGATTAATATCTGGTTTGACATTTTTGTCATTTAAATGCTTTTGAAACTAATTAAAATATTAGACCCAACAGTAGCCTTTTTAAATAAAAAATTCTCTCAGTAACAAATTTTATTTATTATCTGAAGTGTGTGAGATGAAAATGAAATATTTTAAAAAGAAACGCATTTTGTTTGGATATAAATTAAATCAAGAATAAACTAGAAAAGCACTTGGAGAGTGCAGACCTCCGCCAAGCAGCAAAATTTGCCTCAAATTGTAACTTACACGTATAGCTAAAACTTGCACATGACCTGGATCATTACCAAATTTAAACAAATTGGTATGAGGCACTAGCCTCGTGAGACGATCCTGATCTCGCGAGCTTTCAAGGTTTCACTCGCAGATATGCGGAGCAAATCCAGCAAATCCATCTGCCGGAGTCAGGTTAATGAGGCATACCTCCTTGTAAACAAAAAAAAATAAAAAATCCATGAAATCCATTCATAAGTTTTCAATTGATCCTGTTAACTTTAAACCAACAACATTCCCTTTTCTTGTATTTTTGTCTTCAGTAAAATATCTCCGGAATGCAGAGACTGCAATAGTAACTGCTTCCACCCTCTGGTTTAGTGGAGAAATATCCCCTTCTCATGATGTTAGAGAATCTTTTTAAAAGTTCCTCTGTCCAGATTATGATCTGGATCATCACAAAAATGTAATGGATTCTTCCTTCGTATGAGGGATAAAAATGTAAATAAAATTCATAACTTTTCAACTTATTCTGTACACACACAGGTAAACACACAAACTCTTCTAAAAACATAACTTCCTTGGTGGAGGTAGTAAAAACCAGCCCTTAGATGTGTTTCAGGTTGGAGATGCTTACAGAGATACTGCTGAGGCCTTGTAACTCCATAGAACCACCATGAGAACCATGGTCCACACATGGGGAGAATAGGAGAGCCTTCACAGGAGAGGGACATTTTTCACCCTGAGAACAATTTGTCCTTTGCCACCAGAATGTGGACCTATGCAAATTTAAAGGGTAGGGGTTATCTTTTAGATAGTGGGCTGGACTCTACCAGGGGATTGAACAACACCGAAGGCGAAACTAAAACATCTCACAGCATCACAGTTTATTTTCCTTTTAATTACAAGTTAGAAATTGTTGGTACCCTTACTAAATAAAAGAGAAAACACAGTGGTCACAGAGAAATCTGAATCTGACAGACGTAATGAAAAATTTAATTCTGTGAAATTGACCAAATGAAAGTCAAAATTGCTTTTCAAGAATGCTTAAATGGAGTGATTAAAAAAAAAAAAGATCAAATACAAAAATGATGGTTCTGTTAAATTAAAGCAATCACTGTAACCAAATGTAACTGTCAAAGAGACTTCTGCTCCTCTCAGTAGGGATTTTGGCCCCTCTCCTCATGAGCAAACTTCCCCGGTTGTCTTAGGTTTGAAGGTGACCTTTTCCAGGCAGCCTGTTTTAGCTCCTTCCAAAGGTGTTATCAACAGGAAGTAGATCAGGGCTTATAGAAAACCACTTCGAAATAGTTCAATGATTTTCCTCTTCGCTATTCTTGGTGTTTCCAGTTGTGTGGTTTGGGTCATTATACTGTTGAAGACCCATGAATAAGACCAAGCTTTCTGACACTGGGGAGCACATTTCTCTCTAGAATCCCTTGATGCTCTTGTACCATTGTAATGAAGGAAACAGCCCCAGAACATAAAAGTAGAGACAGTGTTCTTTTCTTGATTTGCTTCATTTTTCTGTCATTGAACATGGAGCTGATTTGCCTTGATGGAACGCTCCATTTTGTCTCATCGGTTCATGGGACATTATCCCGGATGCTTTATGGCTCGCCGATATGTAGTTCGGCAAATTACAGTCTGCTGTTATGAGTTGTTTTCAACAATGTCCTCTAGACTTGCACTTCTTAATCTGTAGTGCTCTGAAATCGGACGAGTTTCACTTGATCAGTAACAATTGGTGACCAACTCGTCATTATGAAGACCACCAATTTAAAGCGCCGGCCATTGCATTGTTTTTCTCTGAGCAGACACCACGCATCTCTCTCGTGTGCTGTTACCTGACAATTACTACTGTTGTGCAGCATACTATCCCAGCCATCATAAAATCGATCTCATGATTGATGTTCATAGATCATATTTAGCATAACATGCTAACTGAACGTGAACAACTTTGCGGAAAATCACACTTCCTGTCCGCCCATAAATTACTGTGTATTATATAGTAATACAAAACTAATTAACTACTGATGGAGCAACCAACCAAATCTGAACCTGAAGTTTACAGGACCTTAATTTGCAAAGAGCTTTAAGGTGCTGCTGTGGTATTTCCCTTTATATCTGCATGAACCACTCTTTCTCTACCATACATCATATTGGAATTGTATCTATAGGATCTTCCTTTGTGTCTGACCATCAAGCTAGTCTTCAGCAGGCATTGACCGCTCTCAGGTGATAGTGGGCAGGGTCCAATAAGCATAGGATGAGGCTTAGCATTATTTCAGTTTTTAACTGAAAGGTCACATGGATTATAGGCAGAGATGTCATTAACTCCTGAACATTTTCATCTAAACAATGAAAAATCATGCACGTCTTCATTTTTTAGTCATCCATGAGGCTTGTTATCATTCATTTAAAGAAGTAATTTCATAATTTTCATAGTTGATTGTGGAAAAAAATACTGATGGAGACATCTGCTCCTCGTAGACTTTTTGTAGGAAAGAAAGTTGACAGCGAGTCCTCTGGCAGCCTAAGCCTAAAGAAGCCTAACTGTAGAGCTAACTAGCTGGACCACAGCTTTGCATATCAGGACATATGAACCCTAATCCACATGGGAACCTGTCCAGTGCTCTTAAGTTTATAAAAATGAAAGCTCAGATTTTAACACATTCTATATGTGAGGGAGGTCCAGCGAGGATTTGCTTGACATCATTTTATTCTTCAAGCGTAATTTTTATTTTCACTGTGAGAAAACTTGTACTTACACATTTGACTCTGTTTCCATGTTTTCTTTTTCAGTCTCTTCAGTCGGAATACATCCAGTACTAAAACGAGAAGTTCGACCTGATTATCTGAACCACCTCCCCATCATCACAATTCCCATCTGAATGCTGCTGAATGCAACGGTTTTAAAAAGGGAAACAGGATTAACGAGTGAGAGTTTGTCTCTCTGGACTGAATGTCTTCCCAGCTCCGACTGTATTTAAATGAACCTGTATATAAATATACACGTGTTTTGCTGAACATGTATTTTACACTAGAGTCAAATTTTATATTTTATATTTTGTTGTGGAAGAGGAAATATTTTTGTTTAATGACATCAAGTATTTTTGAGGGTTTGTTTTTTGATAATTGAGGAGGGGGGTCAGCTGATGGCTACTCACCCCATCGCCATGGTTACAGTATTTACGTCCAGTCCGATCAGTTCAGTTGCCGATTTTCCTGCTGATGGTACTGATCAATGTTAAGGGGGGAGTTTTCTGTTTGACAGCAAAAATGAAGATGCAAGTAGAAGGGACCAGATGAGGCTGTCAACAGCTTAACTCAGGGGACTGAAGGAGAATTCAGAGCGTTAAGACGCCTTAAGAAAGCTTTAAAGTTCAGCTTTTAGCAGTAAAATATAACAACTATAATGTAAGGAACTTAATATGAAGCAAGATAAGAGTACAGAACAACTCAGGTTGTAAATTGACACCAACTCAAATAGTACGAAGGAATGTATTCTCTTCTTATGCATATTCCAGCACATCTGGAAAACTAAAACATGCAATAAAATATGTAGAACTTTTCACACAATTTACTCTTTAATATATATTTTAGTTGCCTTGAAGACTGGAGACATGACCAGAATTTTTAAGTGTTTTATTGATGCATTCAGACTGAAATATTTTATCATGATACACCAGCAGCTGCCTTTAGAGGGCGCTTTAGTACACTCAGCACATGTAATGTTCTATAACATGACTGTTATATTTTAATGATCTTGTTTACTAAAAGAGCTGTCATAAAAAAAAAAAAAAAAAAAGAGCTGTCATAAAAAAAAACAAAAAAAAATTAAAAAAAATGTGTTTTTTTGTTAATGTTTAAGAACGGAACATGATTGGCCTTTTTTCCCAGTATATCTGATCAGGAAAAATACATAAAGCAATATTTGTTCATTGGTATAGTGGAGGATTTTCACATTTTTTTTAAAAGACCTCTCCACTTTAATAAAAGGAAACGCACATCCACAACCCTGTACCCGCTCCCAAGAAGGAACGCCTTTTAAACGTGTGCGAAAGCATGCACAAGCCCATTTCTCCTCATGCACGCTCTGAGCTCATACAACCTTACATCCGCCCTAACCCCTAAATCCCTCAATCACTATATAGAGCGACTACAGACTTTATAGTGAACTCCGTTAACTTACCATTCGGACAAATGATCACTACTATTTGCTCCCTGTTCGTCACGCAATTCCACCCTTAGTGTGCGGTGTCTGTAACTTTATTAGTCGCCGTTGTAGGGTAGCGACAGTGGGGCCGCTGTGAGAGCAAATCCCATAATGCTTTACGTAGAGAGCTCTGTGCCGGATATATCTGCATCTTCAGGGGCCTTTCTTTTCTTCTCATACACTTCGTGGACACCTTTTCTTTTATGACCCTCGGCCATTTTCAAAGAACCGCGGTGAGAAAGATGAGCTTTAATGACTGTCTGAAACCGTAGCTCACCACACATATACACCTGAAAGTATGCATGCATAGAAAAAGATGGCTAACGGGATGAACACATAGGATGGCCTTACAAAAACATATCACCAGAATGATTGACAATTAGGAGGACCACTTATTTTGATGATCCACCCAGAAAAAGAACATCCTCCACTATACCTTATGACCACCTCAGTCTCTCATTTAACGGGTCAGAGAAGGTTTGGGTTCTGTCACACTGCTGGGATCATTTCTATGTTGAACCTAATTGACAGGATGTGATCAACCAGAACTGTGGATCAGAGCTTCCAACACAAACTGAAGTAATGTTAGAAGGATGGAGAGCCTGAACAGGAAGATATTCAAATGTAGCTGTTGATGTTTTATTCGTGAATGTTTTTAACCTGTATTTATGTCACATTGAGACTTAAAAGGGAAGTCGGAAAAATATGTTGTAGTTTTTTCTTTTAACTCTCAGCCGAGTTTCTATATAACTACAAATGGGAAATAAAATGACTATCTTGTCACTGTTTATCCGAGTCAAATGAAGTTTCTATCAGATTTCTATTAATATAAGGTAAAAAGAGGTCAACTTCTTCTATTTGAATCTATCCATCTTGATTCACCATCCATGTTGTTTCCATCCTTGCATATATTTGTCCATCGATTCCTTCATAGGGTTCATCTTTCCATTCATCCATTTCTGTATCGCTCCTTTCTTCCTTTCTATGTCATTTCAGTTCTATGAGAAATGAGCCTAGATTTCTGGGAAATTTTGTTTCTATAAAAAATATATATACAGGAATCCTAATAAGAGCACCTATATATCAAGGTTATAGAATAATATAACTAAAATGTAATTCTGTCTGTTACCAGTTAATTCAACTGGATGAGATTTTAACACCTTGATATCATACCTGGAGCACAACGCATTTTAGCACAGTAAGCATTATTAAAAACACATTTCTACAGATATCCCCAACAACCCCAATCTCTACAGCATTGGTTTTGTTGGGTTGCAAAAATTACGCAATTGAAATATTTTTTCAATTGCATGATTGTGGTTAGGGCATAGAGCCTGGAATCCTGTGGTTCTGAGTCTGAGCTCCACTCCCACAGACTGCCACTCAGGGTCTCTGAACAACCTCACACTGCTCCCTGGGTGCCCCATGATGGCAGCCCACTGCTCCTCAAGGGGATGGGTTAAATCCAGATGTAAATTTCTCCAATGTGAGATAAATAAAACTTGAATATTTTTTTTGATGCTGAAGCCATCTACTGAAAACTAACAGGACAAAACAGATGTAGATATAATTCATTTACAAGGGATACATAACTCAAATTGGACATTTCTGTTTGAAATGCTGAACTTTTTTTTCCCAGCAAGTTGGAAAAAAATTTCCAGAAAACCTGCAAGTGATCAAGAACCCAAAGCCAAAGAAATAGAAATTTTACATATAAGAAAAAATGAATGAAATAAATTTATTTACCTTCTTAGTTCAAAATGACCCAATAAAGCCTTCTTTGCAAACTTGCCCAATAAAGTTAATTCTAAAATTAACCTTTTCTAAATGCACAGTTTACAACCTGCGGAAATCATCATTTAAAGTTGAACATTATCTTGATGTTATTACTTATTTAAGTTTTTGTTTTATGTTTCAAACTATCTGTATGCCTTATGGAAGGTCAACCATCTGAATGGTTTGAAAATGTATAGAAATGCTCAATAAAATCAAGGTTTTTTAAAATTTACGGATTTTCCCATTACATTATTGAATCATGTTTTAACTAATTACCAATTTACATCAAACAAAATAATGCATAAAAATATGATGAGTTGACTTATTTGCAATTAACTTTTAAGACGGGAACATCTAAACTACAACAAATAGACAGAAAAATTAAAAGCACTGCAAAAATCTATTAAATAGTGTGATAATTCTACTCAGCTGGAGTTAAAAGGAGTTGAAAAATATCTTTCAAAAAACTTCAAGGCAATCTTGTTCATAGAGATTTATGATTTTTTATTTTTTTCTACATTTTTAAGAAATTAAATTATGGAAAAACTGTCGGGCTTTTTATTGCATGTATTGCCAGTTTTGTTTAAAAGATCACATCTTAGAATGTTTATTAAGTGACCAATTTGTTGATTTAAATAGTGTCTCTTCTAGAAATTTAGAATAGAACAAACAGCACTTAATCTCATTTCCTCTTATAAACTAACTGAGCATTAGGATGTGTGGTTTTGGATGTGAAAGAGATTTAATTAGTGCTGTTAGAGATAGATTAAAGCTGCATTCAGTGATTTAAGCTCATCATGTTTATATTCATGAGTCCACCGACCTTCACACAGATACAAAGGCCCTGCCAGGGGGGGATGCAGGGAAAAGAAAAAGGCATAATGAAAGTGAAAAACATGGTCAGCATTTTGTCCTGCAGAGGGTGCTCTGGGCTCCCAGATATAAAATGCAGCCAGCTTCAAGGGGGGCGTTTTGTTTCATCAGAGGTGTGGGGGGTGTTTCATGTGTCAAGCTCATTTTCTGCCTCAGATTCAGAAACAGGAACACAAAGGAGTCGCTGCTTTGCTGCTGTTTCATCGATCCATTCATCCTTCCAGTGAACAGTGAGGATGGACCTGCTGCAGGACCACTGGAGCTTTGTTCAGCTCCTCTCAGGTGGGATTCAGGATTTCTCTGCTTCATATTCACACTCAGCAGTCTGTAAAACCTGCCAGAGCAGATGATAGCTCATATATGCGTTTTAATGGTTCTAGACGCTGCCTTTTGAAACCTCTCAGCTGCTCTGCATTCATTTAAATAAGAAAACAGCACAGACAGCGTAAAAAAGCTCTTCTAAAATGGTCAGATTTTCTAATACACATTTGATTAATGTGTATTAGATATCAAAAAGAGCACAGATGCTTTACCTCTACAGTCAGTTTATCTGGAGCTTTAATCATCAGGTGATCACCTGATGGGTCAGAGGTTCAGAAAACACGTTCCTTTGTTTATTCTAAATGACTGATGCGTTAATCAGAGTCTGAAAGGTAAAGAGGTATTGTGCATTTTTAGGATTTGAACCACATTTCTTGTCAAAGGAAATAAAGACTGTTAGCTCTGCTCTGTATTTATTTGTTTTGTCCTATGTTTTTGTAAATTTATTCGGCGTCTTCTTTGAACAGGGCTCCACTTTTGTCTCCGGTGATCAGGGTTTTCTGACTGCTCCATGTTCACAGCCCCAAAGCAGCGTTTTTTTAGTCTAGCACTGTTTGTTTTCAATATTTGCTGTCTCAAACACAGCTGAGTTAAAAGAGGGAGTCAACATCAGACCTCCACAGAGTTAAAACATTTCAAACAGGTGTGTTTGAACAGCAAACCATGTTTGACATGCAGAGCAACATGTCCCCAGAGACAGCACAGATGGACACTGATTTAATGTACGAAGGGCTCTGTGTTCACATATTTGTTAACATCGGACACATAACTAACAAACACTGCTTCTAAGTCATGGTTACAGAGTTAATCTTGCTCTGTTGTCTTCATCTCTGGTCTGTCCACCTGCCATTGTGCATGTATAACTTACACTGAGTCTAACATCACTGGATGAGTTCTAATCCCCTCTGCTTTGCAGAATTGTTCTTATTTAGCAAGATGGAGGATTTCTGTGTATAAATTGGCTTTTTAAGGTCCTGCTTTAACTTTCTAGTGGATTATTTTTTTTTTTTTTTAGCCATTCAAAGGTGGATTTGCTGCTGTGTTTTTGATCATTATTTTGCTATATAACCCCGGTGTGCTGGAGCTTAGTCACAAACTCAAGGTCAGGCCTTCTGTGGAGAACACAATTCACGCTTCCATAAATGACAGAATATCTTCCAGGTTCTGATCCAGCCAAGCAGCCTCAGGCCGCCTCTCTTTCCATCACCATGTTTGACTGTCAGAAAAATGGTAAATTTCTGATCTGTTAAGTTCGATTTTTTTTTAATAGCCTCCTTTGGAGAGACTCAAGACCACTGCCTACATGATATATATATGTGTATCTAATATGAAGACATTTGGGAAAACTTTATTATTGCACCATGACCTCTGCTGTAGTAGTGAGTCCTGAGAACTTTAGCTTTTCTGCTACAACTGCCTGAGCCATTGAAGCTCTTTGGAGTATTTGTGGTATATTGGCGTTTTCTGGGAAGTTTCTTCTCAATCCAACATTTTTCCAGTTGTTTATTTGTTATCAAGATCCCCATTAGTAGCCCACTAGGGTAGCATTAAGTCTCCCTGAGGACCGTCACCGAATAAATACATAGAAAGTGTTATAGAATATACTAGTAACTGCAAAATCTCCTACCCATCATCATCATCATAAACCAGGACCAGGTCGGGGAGCATTTGTCTCTGTAGAGACTTCCAGGCTCCCCTGACACCTCCTGCACCTCTGCTGGGGGAGCCCGAGGTGCTGCCGAGCCAGCGCTTCAGCGTTTCCTGGGTCCTCCCTTTGACCCCCCTCTTAGTGGAAGGTGCCTGGAACATCTCCCAAAGGGAAGCATCCAGGGGGCATCGGAAAAAGATGTCTCGATGTGGAGGAAAAGCGGCTTTACACCAAGCCTCATCCGAATGACTGAATGGCTCCTTACCCTAAGGGATTGCCCAGACAACCTGCTGAGGAAGGTCATTCCTGCATATATTCGATCATGATCCAGATTACATGACCATAGGTAAGGGTAGGAATGTAGACCAACTGATGAATCTTGAGCTTGGCATTTTCGCTCAGCTCCCTCTTTGCCACTCAGGCTGATGCAGCGTCTGTATTATAGCAGCAGCTGCACCAATCTGTCTATCAATCTCCCGCTCTATTTCCCCCTCACTTGTTAACTCAAAGATACTTGAATTCATCCACTTAAGGCAGGAACTCACCTTCAACCAGAAGGTAACAAGCCACCTTTTTCTGTTTGAGAACCACGGCCTCAGACAAGAGGAAGCAAGCAGAACCACTACATTAATGAGGGACGAAATCTGTAAGTTGTCAAATCAGATCCCTTCTGGCCCTTGGATGTGGCTACAAATTATTTCCATAAAGGCTGTGAACAGGGGCAATGACAGAGGGCAGCTCTGCTGGAGTCTAAAATGCACCAGGAATTTGTCAAAATTGACCATATTGACCAAAATGATAAAACAATTGTTTCGTTCATAAAGAGACGATATGGCCCTTAGTAGATGCTCCCCAGCTCCTTACTCCTGAAGCACCCACACACAGGGCACCACTAGGGTGAGGGGTGCCTTACCTGGTCCATAGAACTCATGTGAAAACTTCCAAGCACCCTTTATTACCATGCAGAGTGTGTAAAGCTGGTCCACTGTTCCATGTCCAGGACAAAAACACTCTGCTCCTCCTGAAGCAGAGGTTCAACATTCAGCCAGACACTCTAGCACCCAGAATTAGATCTTCCTAAGGATACGGAGAAGTGTGGTTCCCTCTATAGTTGGAACCCACCTTACTGTCCCACTTGTTATGTACTCAGCTGCTACCCACTCAAATGAGAACAGTGTTAGAAAAGCACTATTTTCCCCTCCGGAGACACCAGAAAGTTTGCCAGAATTGCTTTGAGGACAAATGATATTCTTTCCCATTGGCCTCCCAGGCCTGAGTTTTCGCTTCTTTGACCACCTGGTCAGCAGCATGCCTGATGTCTTGCTGCCATAGGAGTCCCACAAAACTCCTTCTTCAGCTTGAAAGCATCCTTTACTGCCTTTACCACCACCAGGTTCAGAGATTGTCTCCCTGCAGGCACCACAGGCCTTATGGCGACAGCTACAGGCAGCTGCATCTACCGTTGAGGCAGAGACGATGGCCCACTCAGACCTCATGTCCCCAGCCTCTTCCAGGATCCGGGAGTTGTGCACATCCTTTAACGAGTGCTCCACAAGACATTCCCAACAGATCTGTACTACTTGCTTGGGCCTGCCCAGTATGTCTGGCGTCCTCCTCTTCCAGTCAGTTGCGCAGCTTTGCTCTGCAATATTTGAAGCTTACTTATGTGTTTCTCTGGAGCACAGGACCATATGGCTGATCAATAATCAAAAGGAAATACAATACTAATGGTTGTATGACTTCTTTATTTGAAAAGTATGACATAAAGTAGGCACAGCTTCTAATGACAGAAATAGCCACTTTCTTATCAATTTGACTAGACCAGTTTAATTGTTCATCCATATTTAAACCTAAAATGTCAAACTTCTGCAACTGAGGTTTGCTTTCAGAGTGAGAGACAATGGCACAACATTCCTCAATGAATAATTTGAAGCAAGATTTAGACATTGTGTTAAAACCAGTCTATTATTGTCCAACCCTCTGGAAACCACGTCTAATTAACTTTGCGGTTTCAAATTTACAACTCTATTATTGGTTGCATCATCGGGTATTTAGTCATTTGTAAAAATAGGAAAAAGAAGGGGACCAAACAACTTCTCTGAGGGACACCACAATCCTGTCTCCAGTTGGTAGAAAAACTACAACTTTAATGCACAGACTGAAATCTGTCAAACAGCTTTTCCTAGATCTAAGAACAAATTCTTTAAACCCATATGCAGAACAATGTCCCAGCAGTAAAGCATTATGTATCAAATCTGTTAATGTACAGTAAATCATGGTTTTGACTGCTGTTCTCTGGAGTCCCAAAGTTATTTTATTTCTTTAGATGTGGGCAGGATATGCTGCTGCTTGAGCCCCTTTAACCTGCTTTGTGTTGTCAGACGGCTTCTGTTTAGGCGATTTCTTGAACTAAAGGTCAGACAGAAATCAGAAAAATTAAAACAAAGAAGTTTGGTTCATTGGCAATGAAATAAGACATCACCTGTTTGGGGGGTAAGAATACCTTGAAATGAATTAACTTCTCTGATTATGTCTCATTCAGTCAGAAGTTTTTTTAATTTTTTTATTTTAATTTTCTGTTTTTGTTTCTGTTGGAATAAAGCATAGAAACTAAAATAGTTTCTCCTGGAAAATCAGCTCCAGATGTTTGACATTTAACCTGCTGACTGCAAACAAAAGACTGTTTTGCAAAGTAGTTGAATAATAACAAAGATCTTCTGTGGTTGTAGGAAAAGTGGTCATTTCAGGACAAAAATAAATCAAAATGAATCATTTATGCTTCATTTTGTTAAATGTCCTGTACCCCTATTTTGTTGCTATTGGTTCTCATCATACAGTTCGGTGCAAAACTCAGCCTCGCCTTTGTTCTTTGTTTCTTCCAAGCAGAAAGATTTCTAAAATGGCTTAACTTCTTAATCAGTGGCTTGGCTTTCGGGATGTTTTCTGGGGGGGTTGACTTCTTTTGTATTCGGTTTACAAAATATTAAACATTTTTACTTGTGGAATGCAAAGTAATCAGAATTAGAGGGCAGAGTGAAGAATATCTTAATACTTTTTCAAAGAGTGGTTCGATGTGAGCCTTTTTATATACAGTCTGGACAACATTGAGACAAAACTATGGTTAAACTATAGCATTGTGCATGAATCATATTGATATAATTTGTGTAACATGTTATTGTTTCAGACTTTAACATAACATAAAAACATAATTAGAAACTTGGGGGTAAAGAGGCAGAAATGTTCTAGCCTCTTCTTTCTGCGTGATATGCCAACGTATTTATGCAAACACAAAGTTATAAATAGTTTCCTACAAGCACTTGTTTTCTGCATATTTAAACTGTTTACTTTAAAGAAGTCATTGTGTTGGGTAAATTGGGTTAGTAATGTTGCTTCGCAGCAGAAATCTAGGCTTTAAGCCCAAGTTGCAATCCGCTAAAAGTTGCTATAAGAGTTTTTACTCTGCTATACAGTAAGAGTTCTGATTCATTTTAGTGCTCACCTTCTAACAATTTAGGGGATTTAACTCCCATTAAATCTCTGACATTAAGTGTTTCCTACTACACTTAGACCCTGCTAATTATTCTCATTCGTTTTGGCAAGAAGAATACAGCCAAAGGCATTTCTAAAACACATAACTGCTGAAGTCACCTTTGACTGTCAGGTTAAATGGACTCCTGTTAGCTGCAGGGATGCAAAATTTACCCATTAAAGCTCCTTTATCTAAAAAAAATGTTATAAGATCCATTCTTTAGGCTCATAATCACCAACAGCCTGAATCTGTGGAATCCCAAATATGACAGTTTCACTGATGGGGAATAGGTTTTTAGGTCCTGTAAGGAGATATAGGCAGAAACCTCTCTGCATTGTTTGAGGTGTTTGATGTAAAATTTGAGAAAAATAAAGGAAGTAAGAAGTGACTTGTCTATAGTTGTGTAGACATCTTTAGGAAGAAAAAAAGGATAAATCCACAGCAAAAAAACGAGGTCTATCATTCCTTAGAGGATCATCTTCCTCCATCTTGCCAGGCTTGAACAATGATTGGCCTCAGATTTCATTGGCTGTCCTAAACTGACGTCTAGGTGCAGGTAACGAATCAGAGTGCTACTTTGTGCCACAGATCCAATGACTGTGAGGTGCAGGTAGGTGATAGACAGTGGACGGATAAATAAAACATAAATGAAGTGAAGCTAAAGCAATAAATCTGAACCCATTCAACATGTCAAATTAATATTACAGAAGATTCTTTAAAACTTCAGAGCAGTGAAGATCTGAAAACATCCATGACCAGTTGGTTTATCAATGCAGATGTTTAAAGATTTTTCAATTTTATTTTATTTTTTTGTCCCCTCTAGTGATACTGCTGATGTCATCGTGGTGCGTTCAGGGTCTCCGTGTCAACGTGTTTCCCAGGAAGCCTCTATTTAAGCTCGGCACGCTCCAGCAGGTGGTCTGCCAGGTTCAGGAGTGTTCAGCAGTACCTGACATTTCCTGGTTTACCGTAAACGACCGTCCTCTGTTGGCGTCCACCGCCACCAACAGGACCCACTCTGTTCTGACCTTCAACTCTGTGACAATACAAGACGAGGGACAGATGGCATGTAAAGTCATGTGTGCAGGACAACTGGCAGAGATCCGGACCTCTGTCTCAGTTTACTGTGAGTTTATAGACCAAGAGATTATTATTCTCGTCTCATTTCATGCTATGAACCTAAAATCACCTTCCTCTTCTGGTTTCAGCCTTTCCTTCAGACCCTGTAATCACAGGTCATGACCACCTGAGAGATAACGTGGTGACGTCCCTCACCTGCCAGGTCCCACACCTCTACTCTGCTGAAGATGTTGATTTCACCTGGCTTAAAGGAAACACAGTTCTGAATAGCACTAACACACAGTCAGGGTCTAGCTCAGTGACTTACACGCCTCAGAAAAAGGACTCTGGGGGGAACATCACCTGCCGGGTGACGCTCAAGCTTCAAGGTCTGCCATCTGAGAAGAGGACGAGAGAGACCACAGTCCATATAAACGTCCTCTGTGAGTTTGTGACTAAGTTTGTCCATTTCTTCTCAGCCTGTTAGAGGCCTGGGTCCAGAGGTCCTGTATCCGAGTCCCAATACCATCATCTGCAATCTGTGGTTCCAGACCCCAAACAGCTCTTTAGACACTCAACCATGGCTCTTCATCACTTTGGCTAAAAATGATGAAGAGCCAGATAATGTTTTGAGCAACAACTATTCTAACAAATGCATGTTTTAGTATTATACTCCACTGACTAATTACAACACATAACCCCATCCCAAAAAAATTACTCAAATTATACCAGAAATCATATGTAGGAAAATTTCAGTTTTTTTTAACATTACTATCTAAAAAATAACAACAATCCATTGAAACTATATTATCCTCTTCTCACAAGTTTGTTTCTTCATCAAAACATAACATTTTAAATAGCACTGTGTTTAAAACGTACACATTTTCTGTGGTAGATATCGATTACTTATAAGTTATCTTTTTCTCTTTTAAAAAGAGAAAATTAGCAATCTGTGGTTGATATCTGTTATATTAACATTTTTGTTTGTTTGTTTTAAAGCGTCTGGAAATATTTGCATGTCTAAACTAAATGTATTAGATGGACTGAAGTAAAAAAAAAACACTTTGGATTGTAAAGGTTTCAGACCCCTGATCTAATATGTGATCAATCTGGGTTGATCACGGATTTGATTAGATCGATGTCGATGTCTGGAATTAGAACGCAAAGTGTATAATCAGGGTTTGATTTCCAGAAGCAGGGTCTTGAGTTGTAAGGTTTTATTATTGGTGTTTGTGTTTAACTAATGCCAGGGCTAACTCTTTTGTGCCATTTCTGAGGCATGGTTTTCTTTTCATAATACTGTTAATTCCCTAAAGGTGATAGCTGCAAGTGTAACCTCTCGCAACCATTAAGTGGCAAACCCACACTCATCTGCCCTATGACCCCCTTATGTTGGCACTGACAGTCAAAAGCCTTCACACTTGTATGCTTCCCTTTGGCTTAAATCTTAGTAAATGTAACTATGAGAAGCCATTTCTCAGCTCTATCTATTAGAATCTGGCAATGCCTAACCCATCCATCCATCCATTATCTGACACGCTTGTCCCGAGTGGGGTCGCGAGGGTGCTGGTGCCTATCTCCAGCAGTCAATGGGCGAGAGGCGGGGTACACCCTGGACAGGTCGCGAGTCCATTGCAGGGCAACACAGAGACACACAGGACAAACAACCATTCACACACACATTCATATCTAAGGAGAACTTAGAGAAGCCAATTAACCTAACAGTCATGTTTTTGGACTGTGGGAGGAAGCCGGAGTACCCGGAGAGAACCCACGCATGCTCAGGGAGAACATGCAAACTCCATGCAGAAAGACCCTGGGAATCGAACCCAGAACCTTCTTGCTGCAAGGCAGCAGTGCTACCCACTGCTTAACTGAGCAGCCCATGCAATGCCTAACCTTAAATAGATATTCATATTGGTGAGGAATCCTTCTGCGCCGCTTTGGCATCTTAACCAGAAGAAAGTTATGTATTTTGGACCAGTTAAGAAGTCAAGAAACAATTATTTATATACTATATTTCTTCAGTAAAATCAATACCACTCTAGTTATCCTGTGGTTGATATATTATTTTTGCAGAACATAAACGAAAAACATTATCATTTTGATGCAAAAGTTGTAACTACTGTATGACTTTTTACTTCAGTCCAAAAATGAAATCTTAAAGTTTTTTTTCACCTGACTCATGATGTCTGAGGTAAGTATGGACTGATGTCTTTCTGAGACATGCAGTTTTAATCCGAGTCCCCCTGTCCGTGTCCTCCAGTCCACTGTCCTGTCGGCGCTCAGCTCAGCCTGCTTTTTCTAATCAGATCCAAATCCTGATTCCCTTTCATCTTCCTCCTCTGCAGATGCTCCGGTCTTCAGGAATGTATCTGGCCCCATGGAAGTGATGGCGGGCTCTCCGCTGACTCTCAGCTGTTCTGCAGAGGGAAACCCGGAGCCAACCATCACCTGGACAGTAGGTGGTAGGTTTCTGCATTCTGCTCCTGATGGTCTGTTTGTCCTGTCGGCTGTCGAACTTTCTGATGCTGGACGATACGAGTGTAAAGCCATAAACTCAGAGGGAAACCAAACTGCAGCTGTAGACGTCAGTGTTCTTGGTGAGAGTTAGCTCCGGTCTCATTCAGTCTTCTTCTTGTAGTCTCTATTGGGTTTTGACACTTGCTTGTTTTCTCGCGTAGCTCCGCCTACCATGACCTTCCTGTTGGTGGATCCAGGTGAGGAGGTGGTGGAAGGTCAGCAGGTGAATTTTACTTGTGGCTCCGAGGGAGCTCCACCTCCTACACTGGTTCTGAAGAGGAAGGGGGAGGAGCTTCACAGGAATGAGTCCGCCTCCGTATGCATGTTCAGCCTCCCTTTTGCTGTACTTGAGGACTCTGCCCTCTATGAGTGTGAAGCCTCCAATCAGTATGGCTCCCAGCATACCTCCAGGTTCATCACTGTCAGAGGTACCTTTGTTCCAAGATGTTGGATATTTTTGCCCGTCAGGACTGCTCTCACACTCTCCATGTGTTCCTCCTTGTTACCAGCCCACCCTCTACAGGTGGAGGCCAGCCCTCAGGTCTCAGCGGAGCGGGGCTCAGCGCTTACGCTGACTTGTAGGGCCTCAGGGTGCCTGCACCCCCCCACTCTCAGCTGGAGGAGGACAGACCGGAACCGAACCCTCCTCCAGAAGAAGAAGCAGCGGGATGGGCGGTCTCAGCTTCACCTGTGGAACCTGGACCTTCAGCATCAGGGAGGGTACAGCTGCGAGGCCGAGTGTGACTCCGTCATTAGGACCAGGGAGATCCACGTCCAGGTGTACTGTGAGTCTGACCACATTTTCAATACCTTGTGGAACCTTGTTCTGTGCATGCGTGGATCTTGTGTGCTTGCTACAATTGTATCTGTGTGTCTGTGGATCTTGTCCTTTGTGTGTGGATTTTTTCTCCTTATGTGAATCTTATCCTGTGCATGTATGAATCACATATGTGTATTTGTGAAAATCTACTTCCATAATGTTGCTGACCAGATGGTTTCCAAACAAATGGCTCATTTTTTCTCTGTTTTTATAAAGCTTTTATGCATGTTGTTGAGTTTCAATTAACATACCACTAACTTGTGGCAGACTTGGGGAACTGCACCATTTTCCAATTCTGTCTAAGTCACTTTATAGGGAGATGGTAATTGGAGTGGTGTTCCTTGGTTTGAAGAGTAAAAAATGTCAGTTTCACTTTTCAGGCCTTTGCTACGTGTCTTTTACCTTCTTTCCTCATTTTGATTATTGTTGATGAGGGCTACCATTCCCTAAAATCAGAGGTGGGTTGAGTAAAACTTTGGAAAAATAGCTTTTAGGAATACTTTTACTGAACTGTACTTATTATTTTCAGTATTGCTACTCTTACTTCGCTAAAAATACTGGTTGCTCTGTCTACTGTGAGTAACTTCAGATCAGATAAATATATACAGGAAACAGCAGATGTTGTTAGTGGAAGTTTGCAACCCCTTGGCCGCGGGGGAGTGGTGGCCTAGTGGTTAGGGCATTGTGCTTGGTATCCAGAGATTCTGAGTTCAAGCCCCACTCCCACAGACTGCCACTCTAGGGAGTTGCCCTTAACCCCATAATGCTCCCCAGGTGCCGCACAATGGCAGCCCACTGCTCCCCAAGGGGATGGGTTAAATGCAGAGAGTTTATTTCATTGCTCTGTACTTGTGACAGTGCAATGACAGTAAAAAAAAACTGGGGGAAAAAAAGGAAGTTCATCATCCTCTAGGAATGATTTTCTAAGTTTTATGTTGAAAAATGTTTTTCTGTTTTGAAAAAATTGATTCCTCTACGTGAATTTTTTATTTGTTATTGTGTAATTTATTATTTACTTATTTTTTTGTATTTTATTTTTTAAAATACCAGAACCTGCAGCTTAGGTCTGACTGACTGCAACATTTCTAAACATATATTAGATGTTATGATCCAACAGTTACTCAATACTTGAATTGCCTTTTTATAAAATATGTTTTCTCTTTTAATTCCATAGATGACTACTTTTTAGTTTGTATCTGGTGTACAACACACATTAAAGTAGTTATACAGTCGCCTGAGGAAAACTTTTGGATATATGTAATAAAATATTTCATTATAAGCCTAAATTACCTTCATATTCAGGTTGAGGAGTGGATTTAAAGCTCTTACCAGAGCAGAAACAGAAAGTGAAGCAAACAACAATATAAACCCACGGCGGCTATCAGGAAACTTTTACTTACATTTTAATATCTCTAGGAGTGTTGGTATCGTAATACTACTGAAGGAGTTTGGCTTCCTTCCAGCTGATATCAGATGTTTTTAAGGAAGGAGATAATGCTGATGAATCAAATTATTACTTTTTTCCTTTCCAGAACACACACTGATAGAAGTTTACGGGAAATTATTCCAGCATTAATCACTACTGTTCAGTTTCACTCTGACTTGCTGCTGCCACTTAGTCTATTCTGTCCTGCCACTGCAGCATACCTACAGGTCAAGGGTCAGGAAGTTCTACATTTATTTTGTTTACATTGGTTTTGTTCCTCAGCATTTTATCACACTACTCTTTCTGGCAACACGTCCTACTGTTGACAGTTAAAAACACAGCAGCTGTAAGTGCCAGGCCTCTGAGTCAGAAAGGAGATTAAAGTAAATTTAGTGAATGAAGGAGCTCCTGTTTCACAGTATTTCAGCCTTAAAAAAACAGCTGATCTGGGGTTTGGTTTAATCCAAGAGACTCTGATATAAAAGGCGATCATGACTGGGAGACCAAAGAAGAAACAACAGAGCTGTTAAGTGAGAGAAAATGTGAATTTTATTTATCCTCAACCTTCAATCTGAACTGCAGAGGACAAACTCCAGTGCTCCGACCAACATTACCCAACACAGAGAGAAACCAAACACCCCCCCACCCCACCCACACATACACTCTGACTTCCCGGACCTCCTCACCAAATGTGAAACGCTCTACTACGAGACAGACTGTCGGAGAATCTGTGTTTCGAATAAAATGGTTTAATCCGGGCCTCAACTCTGTATCAAGTCCTCTGTCATGACATTCCTTAAAGGAGGATTCATTATGCAGCCCTTTTTTTTTTATCAGAGTCAGAGCTGCGTTTAAAACAGAACCTATTGAAATACACAGAAAAATCAACCTTTTCAGTTTCCAAAGAGATCTTTTTAAGAAAAATGTTTTGCGGAGATCTGAACTGAACCAGACTTTGTTCAGCTTTCTTGCAGGGACACC
This sequence comes from Cyprinodon variegatus, assembly GCF_000732505.1. Taxonomy (NCBI): domain Eukaryota; kingdom Metazoa; phylum Chordata; class Actinopteri; order Cyprinodontiformes; family Cyprinodontidae; genus Cyprinodon; species Cyprinodon variegatus. The sequence goes on from NW_015150954.1 coordinate 323,415, forward strand.
AGGATCCCGCTGACATGCAGAGCTTTTACGGGTGTTACTTTTCAACGTTTTACTTTAACTGGACGTTGATGTATTTACAGATGTACTTAAGACTTTCAGAGAAAACTAAATGTTGTTTTCTGTAAATATGGGAGGAGATCCAGAATATTTTGTGGAGGTTTCATGTGTGCTGAAGATGTTCTGTTGAAGGTTTATGGTTTGACCAGTGACAGCAGAGACAGCAGAGGCTGGGAGGGGGGGGGTGTTTAAAAGTGAAGGAAAACTTCTATAGGTAGTTAGGTAGCTATATAGGTAACGTTAGTACTGGAGATATTTTACAAGATGTTTTACAAGGTTTATCTGTTCCAGATTATTTTTCACCAACAATCCTTCAAATTTTATTTTATCAGTCTGACAGAATCCAGATCAGGACTGTGAGCATTATGAAAAGTTTACATGATATAGAAGATTAGCTTTTTCCTGTCTGTTGGTTAGTCCCTCTCATTAATGTCTCGGCTCTTTTCTTGTCTCTCCAGCATTCCCCTCTGATCCTGTTCTGGAGGATCCCGGTCCCGTTCTGCTTGGCCAGGAAACTGAATATCACTGCAATGTCTTCAACATTTTCTCAGCCAATCAGCTGAGGTTCTCCTGGCTTTCAGGAAATGAAACCCTAATGATGGAGATGTACAAGTCCTCTGGTTCCCTGCAGAACATCTCATCAGTCTTAAAGCACCAGTTTGAGAAGGTGCAGCAGGTCCTGACCTGTAGGGTGGAGCTGCTGACAGAGGACAGAGACATTTGGAAATCCAGAAGGACAAGCATCCCTCTGCAGATCCACTGTAAGTAATCAGGGTTTGGGATTTAATCATCTCAGATTGCCTTTTTAAAACTCCAGAGTTAGTCTGAGTTGTTAGAAGTCAACTTTATGAGTTGACTTCTAACATTCATTGAGATGGTTTCATTCAGATTATTCCTATTTCTGTCATGATCCCAATTAAGAAGCAGGATGTGTAAAGCTTTTCTCTCTAACATGTTATGAGCCCTTAGCTATTAAAAAAATAGTTTGGTAGCTCCATGCTCCTTTTTTGGTAAGTGGTGATATGAAGGTCAAATGTCAAGAACAGCTTAATTTAGGAGGATCCGCCAACAGAGCAGACAATCCAACTTCCCAATTAACTAAAGGACGACGAGTAAAAGCTGTAAATATTTTGATGAGACTTAAGTAATAAAACAAGATTCCATTCTCAAAAACTGGCTCAATTATAGCTGACGTGAATTGAGTCCTTTGGGGAAATAAAAATATTTTAGTGTGCAAGACATATTAAAAAAATTATGTACACAAAGAGGAAGGGTGTATAGATATATAATTTAAGAGTTTTCACATGTTTTAGGTTTATAATCACTAAATAGTTCCAGTTAGTTAGTTTTTCCCTATTATTTAGTTAATATTTATATTTACCTTTTCTTGCACCCAAAGGATCTGAATAAGCTCTACACTGGTGGCCTCCTTATTCATTAATTCAACTATTAAACCGGGTTGCCATCAGTGCAGTACCTGCTCATCAATGGTAGCTTTTGAATTCTATGTTACAGTTTCCCATCAGCATTGACCAAGCTCTGCACTGGTGGCGACCTTGTTTAATTCCTTGAACTGATGTATTTTTCTCTCCTAATCCTCTCTTTCTCCTTTAAATCTTGATAACCCTAACCTCAGGTTTGTATCTGTTTCTGACCCAGATCCTCCCAGGTTGCCCTCCCTGTCCATCAGTCCAGGTGATGAGGTGCTAGAGGGTCAGCAGGTGACGTTTACCTGCCGTTCAGATGGAGTTCCACCACCCGCAGTAGTGTTGAGGAGAAATGGGGAGGAACTTCTGAGGAGTGACTCTGATTCCTCCTCCTCTATCACTCTCAGCATCTCCTCCGCCCTTCTAGAAGAGTCGGGCCTCTACCAGTGTGAGGCCTCGAACCAGTACGGCTCCCAGTTTGTCTCCAGCTCTGTCACAGTCAAAGGTCAGAAGGTTGATGATGAAAGATGAATTTCTGTGAAGTGTTTTCCAAACCGATAAGCTGGCACCTCAAAAATAATCCAGCACAACAATTTGCCGTAAAATGTCACGTAATGAGTAGCTAGCTAAAGTTTACCTGAGTGTTTATTCTCTGTATAAATTCAGTCCTAAAATGAAACCATCCATATTCATAGAAAGTGGAGAATGCTTATTTTGTAGCAAAAAAACAAAAAAAAAATCCTTGTCATTGTTTTGTTGTGAATATTAGAGTTGGCCCTTTTTATTTTTTTATAATTGAGGAGTATTACAATAATAGCTTCATGTGGCCCCAGAGCCAGAGTTTTCAGGCCCCTGCCCAAGGCTTTAACAAGACTAAACACCAGTTAATTATCATAAAAATAGGCTTCTTTGTTGACACTCTATCATATGAACTGATAACTAATCATCTCTGGGTCAAAATAGTCAAAATGTGTCTGGATGATCTGAATTCAGCAGGTGATTTTAGATCAGTGGAAACCTGAAGGTTTGTTTAAGAAGTTTAATGAACCCTTGAAGACATTTCTGTTGACAGATTAGAACAGAACTACTTTGGTTTAACAGGATCACAGGTCTAATCTTGGACAAAATACTAGCCCCACCCACCAACGGCCAAAATAATTTTTGCATGCAAGTTTGGTCTTGCCTCGATCAATGCCCCAGGCCCTAGAACTGGTGGGCCAATCACAACGCAGAGATGTGTTTTGAATTTCTGGATGCAAAAAGGGCGGGGTTTTGAGGGCGGGACGACAAAGCAGCACGACGCTGGAGGAAGACACAAAGGAAGATGGCAGCAACTATTGAACAGTTCTCGTTTGACTCAGCTTTGGAATCAGTTTTGGAAGGATTAGACTTTCGGTTTTCGTTTAAACGTGAGCAGGAAGAGGTTCTACACTCATTAATTTTTAAGAAGGACGTATTCACCGGTTTACCATCAGGCTGTTTTTTTACACTCCCCCACCAGCTTTCTGTCACGCTTACTACATCACTGTCAGTTGTGCTCATTGGTCAGAGCGTTGGCCAATAGGCACAGACATGGTTTGAAAGACAACGGGTTGTTCTCAACAACAATGTCTCATTAATTGGGGCCAGACTAAATTACACATTTAATCTCACATTTAGTCTGGTTTATTTTTTTCCCGTCCTGTTCCCAGTTCTTCTGGTTTCCATTTCTTGTTCTCTTTGTTTTTACAGCTTTCATCAGGGAGGTTGACAGAAATAGCATCTGATCCCACTGCTGAGTCACGTAACTGTTGAGCTGTCAACCTCCCTTCAGTGGGTGATTGGATCGGACCAATGCAGGAACTGTGGGTGTTATAGTTCAATCTTAAATGCCGTAATGCATGTCTCATAGTCCACGAATGGAATAGAAACATCCAGAAAGATTAAATACAAATGAAAGCCATGTGTCCAGTGAGGTACAAAATAAACAAGACCAGCAGAACTTCAGAAAGTAATCTTCAGGAAACTGATCTCTTTAAACTTAACATACAGGGGCATTGACATACTTTTCTATCTGTTTAGACCCTGTTGGCTTTAATTAAAATAATAACTTATTAAATGTTGTGTCGCTTTGCAGTGCACCAAATTGGTATAAAACATGTGTAAACTGTTGTTTTCTTGTGGCTCAAGAGTTTTAAAGCTTTTTAAAATGAGCAGAAACTATTTTGACCCATAGTCGGATGACAGGGTCGTCCACTATCAGGTGATGATGTGCTGCCTAAAGGTCAAAGAAAAGGTCAAGAGGCCCATTTGAAATTCTTTGACCTGTTGCTGCAGATGTGAGAGATGAAATCAACTTTAAAAAGCACTTTAAACACATTAAACTGAAGAATGACATTTCTAAAAGCTGATAAAAGCCTGTTTGCTAGTTTTCTACTAAGCGGGCTGATCAGAAACCAGTTGTCACTGACTTCACTTCTCTGTTATCTGAGGAGGTCAGAAGGCTCTTGTAGCTGTTTACAGGCTGAACCTCCTCAAAGTGTTAGAATTAGTCACCAGTGCCGCCTCCACACACTCTTCTCACTTTAGTGTCCAGTGATTTATCACAGTTAACGTCAGCAAGTTAAGAGGTGGCCAGAGCCTCGATGTCTTCGACAGAACATGGCCAGATTTTCCTCAGGGGATAAATCACCACAGAAGAAGGAAATGTTATAACTATAGCTATATATATAACTAACTATAGAAGAAGAATTATTTAAAAGGAAATGACAGTAATACGCCATCGGATTTTCTTTTTTCCCCCTCTAATATGTCACAGCACACGAAATAATGTTAGATACAAAGAAAGACATACTTCCTTGATACCTACCTCTCTACTAACCTAACTTATCATTATTTATGTAGTTCTTTACAACATCCAAAAGATGTTGAAGGTCTGTGGCGATAATGCCTGTAGAAATTAACATTTGTTGACAGCAAACTGACTTTTAAAAGTCAAAATGTGCAGTCTCATCTTAAGAAACTTCTGTAACATCGGCAGAAAATGATGTTTCACCTGAAATACTTAGCATTACCCCTGCATGAGATCTTTTAACATCCTTTAAGCCAATGCAAGGCCTGCATGATGTGCATCTAACACTGTATGCATGCCATTGATGTGACACAACATAATGGCAGAGGGATGATTTACAAATCTCTGTAACATTTGCCAGGTATTATGCAACTGGAGCAGAATAGATTATAGCGCTTTGCAACCATAAAGCACTATAAAACCAGAAAAGCATTATTTTATTACCCTCAGAACATCAATGCTTATAACACGGACAGGACCCACTCTAACTATGTTTGTCTGGGTTTGTTCTGTTCAGCTCCCCCGAGGAACACCACCGTCCTCATCCTTCCCTCTGCAGAAGTCAAGGAGGGACAAAATGTGACTGTCTGCTGCCAGACAATCAGCTTCCCACCATCAGCTGTGATCCTGAGGAAGCTAAACAACGGAACAGAGCTGTATTCAACCAATGGCACCTTCCTATTGGTCAACGTCACATCCAGAGACTCTGGGTTGTATCAGGTTAACGTGAGCAACGATCTTGGTTCTGAGATCAAAGTCTTCAGCATCAGAGTCAGAGGTTGGTAAAAATCACTAAACTACTATATGGAGATGTTGGATTACATTTTACTTTATTTGTTTGCTTGTATTTCATTAGCAGAGGTCAGAACCGGAGTTCCTCCAGGTTTCAGTATCATCCTCATTTCAGCCGCCTGCATTGCTGCCGGGCTCACGGCTTTTGCTTTGGTCCTCGACTACATGAGGAGATCCAGGAAGAAAGGTTTTTATCAGCTGGCCCAGTCCGCCCCGCCTTCAGCATGAAGCCAACACACTCGTTTCTGAGGCCCCTAAGCTCCAAAATATGTCTTTCCTTCAGTGCTGATGTGATTTTGTCACATCAGAACATTTTGCTCCTGAATGTCAAAGGGTGGCAATCATGTCCTTGAGACGGGATACCTGACTTCAGGAAGATGGCTTTTAAAGTAGGGCTTTAATGCACTGAAATGTGGCTTTAGTGTTGCTGTAAGAGGTTCACTGCACAGGGAAAGTCTTGAAGTAATGTTAAATCTTTCCCCAAATCTGATGCTTTCAGTTTAAAAACACAGCTTTTTTTTTTTTTATAATGGCTAACGTGGATCAGGTGGCCAGAGTACCACTACATGTCCCAGCCCCCTCTGGTTGTGGTGCTCCTTAGATTCAAGCTCTGACTCTAGCATTCACAACAAGATTTAAAATATCTCTTTTCCCAGCATACAGTGCTGTAACACCACAATTGTTTTGTAAAATCTATGAAACTTTTAGAAATAATCTAACCAGTAAACATCATTAAATAGTTTTAGGGAAAAATGAACCAAAGTATTTTTGGGGAAAACCCAAAAGTGACTAAAGGAAAACAATTCAGGGGCCAGGAATTTTTCCAGCATGAAACACAAGTCGTTAGGTTATTGGAAATCCTGTAACCCCAGTTGTTGCTGCCAAGAGTGACAGAAACAGTTTTTAGGTTTAGGGTCCGTTTCAGGTTGCCTTGGATCCACCGCTTCCTACATTAAATTGTCCTTAAAAAAAACAGCCTTTTCTATTTACTCTTGTTGATGATTTTAAATGAATATGTAAGGAATCTTTATTGGTGTAAATAGTTTTCACAGCACTGTATGAGGTCATCTGTATGAGTGCGCATATTAAATAATGTTTCTGTCTTTCTAGAAACATGACTTCTACCTCACCCTCCTTAAATCACTGTTATGAGCCCAATGTTTTGCTGATGAGTTCCAAAAACGCAGCTATAATCACAGAAATGTAAATACTGCACATCAGCACATTATAATGCTTTGTTTTTCTAACTTTTGCACATATCTAAAGGCAGCTGTAACGTCCCTACGCCCTGGCACCAGCCTAGTGCTGCAGGAACATCTCCCCTCTGCATTTAAAAACCCACCTGATGCTTCAGGTTTCAGCCTGCAGATCAAAACTAAAAGCACAAGCTTGATTAAACCTAAAAGGTTTTTCTTTTTTCTTTCTCATGAAGAAACATGTGTTTATACTTATCTTCTGTTAGTTTGGTACAGATGCTGCAAAGTAGTTTTGTTACAAATTCTTTTGATTTATAAGTTCTGTACAGGTCCTTTCTCATTGTTTCTAATAAAAATATTTATTTCCTCACTCTAACTGTTTCACTTGTGATAACATCATTTTATATCCCGGGATTTTTTTTGTTGTTGTTTTTTTTTTTAATTGGAATTTCCTTTCATTTTCAAGCTTTCACTTTTGCTTCTGTTGCTGTTTACTGGAAAAAACTTCAGGCTGTCCTACACGGTTACCGGGGTGACGGTTCAGCTCCAGCCCTGAGAATGGTGTTTATAAGACTGCTTTACTCTGGTTCCTTAAGGCTGTGAAGGACAAAAAAAGGCCTTTGGCTTAGATTAAAAAAATCCACAGTAGTTAAAGACTTTATTAGGTAAATATTTAATTTAGAGTCACAATTAAACTTCTTAAATGCACCAAACTTTTGGTAAAATATTATTTTCTTTACCCTAAGGTATGTATTAATCATAATCTCCATTATCTTGCATCATTCTGTTTTCTCAGGAAAACCCAAACACACAACGCCATCTGAGCTGCATCACACTCTTGTATTCAAACATCAGAATCCCAAAAAGTCAACTGGAACAATTCTGGTTCTGCCTGTTTTGGAGCTGAAACACTGGGGCCGGTCTAACTCCTAGAACAGTTTGACAGTGATGACAAGATGGTTTAAACAAAACAGTTCTGGTAGCTTTTATGTCCACTGCTAAGACAACTGGTTCCCAGAGCTTGTTGCCATGGAAACTGGGATGTGAGGTGTGAAGAGAGGGAGTGAATGTGGATCGGGTCCTTCGCTGGTGTTGGTTCCATTCCAGCTCAGACTCACAGGGACCGTCTGTTCTCCCAGTCCACTGCAACAGAGCTGTGAGGTCCTCACCAGAACGCTGATGTCCAGTCATGTGATGCTGTCTCCATGGCAACTGTGAGAAAATGAAGGGAACCGGCTTGAGTTCCCTTTTGTTTTACTGTATCCAATGTGGAGGTCAGGATGCAACCATTATACACCAGAGCAAAACCAAACCACACTGTGGTACCTGGAAAAACCAAAACAACATGTATAAATAGAACATGTTAGTACCTATTTTAGATGCTATTTTGAAGAGAGAAACAGAGCTTATTAAAAAAAAAAGACATTTTTATTGTAGGCATGTGTTTTAGAAACATATTCCTGTTGGATCTTCTTGCAGCAGCTTCCTGATGTCTTCTTTTAAATGCCTTGAACTTTGGACCCTTAGTTATTTCTACGGCTTTCAGTATGTCAGCCAAACAGCCGATCAGAGGTTAAAGATGTTCCATCCTGCAGAAATCAGATGCTCTAAAGAAACAAAAAGTCTAATTAAAATCTGCTGTCGGAGTTTCTTAAGGTCAGCAAAACAAAGAGTTCCATCTTCACTCTTGCTGACAGGAAATACCAGCATGGCAGGAGATTAAAACGACAAGACACAGCAGAACTCTCTGCATAAGTGAGTCCAGAGGTGAGGGGTCACAGAAACGCGGCACGACGGTGAATGCGACATGATGGAAAAACACCAGATGGAGCAAAAAGAAACATTCATCATGATAGTCCATTAAAAGTTTCAGCTGAATCTGCACAAAGCAGTGGCTGAGTCACAAAGCTCCTGTAAAGCCAAAAAGTTTGGCTTCAGGCTCTACACAGAGAAAAATGAAAGAGATGGAAATGAGATGAACTGCCAGAGGAAGCACTCATCCATCAGAGCTCTTAAAATAAACACAAAATTATAGAAAAGAGTTGGCTGCCAAACTCAGTGAGTTTTGTAATGTAAAAGAAAACTTAAACCTGTTTTCTAACATTGAACAGAGTGCTTTTATGCTGCTGCAGCAGAAAACGGTAAATGTCCTGTACTTGTATAGCAACTTTTTAAAATCAGGACTCCAAGACAACCTCTACAATTATCCATTCATGCACACATTCACTGTGGCAAGCTGCATTGCAGCCACAGCTGTCCTAGGGCAGGCTGACAGAAGCAAGGCTGCTGTACACAGACGCCACCAGATCCTTTGACCTTCAGTAGTAGGCAATGCAAGTGAAGTGTTTTGCCCAATGACACAACCACAGGGAAAGACAGGTTGGGGACCAGCAACCCTCCGTTTGCAGAACTTCTGCATCCTACGCTGCTGTTGCCCTTTAAGAAATTATCTGTAATATTTCTGAAGCAGCAGTTGTCTTGGTAAAAATCATCAGTGTTCACCACAGAACATTTGTCTGTTGGGATGAAACGTTCCTAAACTGAAAGGTTTTATTCTTGGACGAGTCCATCAAAGTCAAGTTCCAAAACTGTAGAGGAAAAACCCTCAGGAACTTCAATTTACTTTAGTCAACGAACAAAAACGAAGTTAGATATAACGTCAACACATTTTTTAAGGATTGCCTTCGACTGTTCTAGTTAAACAGTTCAACTGAAACATCATCAGTTCAACTTTTTTATTTTCTTTAGTCCAACTTTTTTAATGTTCTTTTTTGTTTCTGCATTTTTTATTTTATTTTTTTCCCTACTTGCTTTGATTCTGTTTTATTTTCCTATATTTTAATAATGTAAAGCACTTTGCATTGTCTTTGTACTGAATTGTGCTATACAAATAAATTTGCCTTGCCTTGCCTTGTCAATGCCACAAAATATGCAACCTACAGTATAAATGCAGTGCTTATGCTTTTAACTTAAAGATTTTAATAATAGGCCTTTGAATTAGATATTTTAACCATCTCTTCATCAATTGAGCCAATGTATGTGATCAATCTGTGTGTGTAAACCACACAAACATTTCCTCCTCACAGAAGCTAATTCAAAAGAACCACATGTATCCCTTCTGGTGTTTCTGCAGGCTTATATCTGACATTCACATCCTGACAGATGTTTTTTAAAACTTCAATCCCCCTTTTCTCCCCTCTTTTCCCTCATTTATGTTTATTTTTTTTTTCTCTGCTTCTCCATGTTCAGTCTTTGCTCCTCTGCCCTTGAAAAAACCCATAACTTCCTCTGATGGAAAGCCAATTTAGTCGAGTAAGAAACTAAAACAGTGCAACTCAAGTACATTTTAACAGCATACACGGACATCTATTTCCTGTAAGTTTTAATTATTATGGCGTGCTTCTGCTGAGGGACCTTCAAGAAATAACCTAGTTCCAGCATCCCTCAGTGACCTTCTGACTCCAAACACCACTCAGGTTCCCATTACGGTTTTCCTCTGTGCAGGCTCAGACTTAGACATCAGATCAACTTCTCTACCTCTTCTCAAATAGTTTCTCATGAATTTGAACTTTCTTAATGTCTGTTTATATCTTCCTTTTCATCCAAGGTGGAAACCGATGTGTCCTGCTCTCATCGACTCCTAATAAGAGCTGATGTTTCTTCAACCTGTCTATACGTGTTGAGGGAAGAAAAAAAAACTGTGATGATTTAGGCTGTCAGGTGAACAGTGTTGGCTCCTTGTGTCTTAATGGATCAAAGGTGTGAGCCAGGTTGGTCTCTCTGTAGGAAGTGAGGAGGAGATCACCCATCGCTTTGCTCCAGGTGAGACAGATCAATTACATAACACCCACCAGCTGGTCTATATGGAAGAGTGACAATAATTTTGCTTCCTAAAAAAATTGAAACCAGAGGGGTAGAATGGCCTGGTAAAAGTACAGACCACTGACAGATCAGTCAACAATTGCTCAGTCAACAGATTACTGAGGAATTGGCACATATTAAAACCATGCCACACTTTTCAGATTTTTATTTGTGACTGAAACGGTAAGTAATGCATGGATTTCCTTACTCTCCCTAAGTACGCCCTACTTGTTCTTTACTTATTTCTGTAATCCAAATAAAATTCACTGAATCATGTGGTTGTAATGTAAGAGGACATGGGAAAATTCTACAGGTATTTATTTCTTTTTTTTTTTTTTTTCAAAAATAATAGAGCAAAAATATCCTTCAACACATTTGATCTGGTAAAAATAAACAAAAGAAAAAAAAAACATGAAATTTAAATCTCTGCTTCCTACTTTAGTTTCTTGTAACGCAACTTATAATGAAACAGCTCACAATGACATTAGACTCCAGATTCATCTTCTGCACAGGGGCGCCCTCTACTGGTCAGAGTCTATTTAGCATTCCTCTATTTATTAGTTTCTGTTTTCCTTTCTTTTTAATTTTCTGATTTGAAACTTATGCTGAGTTTTTTCTTGTTTGTTTTTTGTAAAATATCAACCAATTCCCAGTTGCTTTTTTAGCTCCTGCTTCTATTTCATAAAGATTCTTAATAGTTACTCTAATGTATTACATCTGATTAGAAGAAACAAAATGACATGATATCAGTGTATACCTTTAAGTAGGGAGGAGCAAAACTATGTGTCTTGTTTTGGAAAGAGTTTTGAAATCAGGATTGTTTTGTTTTGTTTTTATAATTGTATTTCTTAACATGTTCTTTCCATTTTTTTAATTAAAACCTGCCAGACATTTTTTTCCCTAGTTAAAATTTAGGACATGGAATAAAAAAGCAAAAACATTTTGTTTCAACATTAAGAGTACAATTACTCACACAACAAGAACCAAACTTTCCCTTGATTAAAATTGAGTTAATTAAAATGTAATATTTCCATGTTTGACAAAACAAAAACAAAAAGCATAAAAAGACCAAGTAGGCTAAAATGCCTCTATAACAGATCCTATATTACAAAGAAAATGTTTTACTTGTTTGGTCTTAAAGTCTTCGCGAGAAACCTTACAATTTTTGCATCATTTACAATTTGGTTAAGTGATAGTAATTCAATCGGAGTCGGGTTAACTCAGGAAAGCAAAATGTTTTTTACTATTCCAATTTCTTTCTACGGTACAAGGTTACGTTAATAAATTGAAACATCATAAAAATAATTAATTGCAATAATATTTCTTTAAAAGGTCAGAAGGGAAGCTTTGATATATGCAAAATAGAAATGCATTATATTCTGCAGAGAGTGAATTTCCCCATTGTGGGATAACAAAGGGATTTACATTTACATACATTACATAGTATATAGAACTGTTACACATAGAGTGGCCTATAGCTCTTCAGTGTTTTCTGACACCATTCCTGCATTAGTGCAGCATGGGACAAGGGTTATCAGCCTGTGGTTCTGCTGAGGTATTCTGGTGATTGCAGCTAAAACCTAATCAATGCAAGTTAGAAGGAGGCCCCGCTGAAAAAGGAATTCAGCATTTCCATAAACTTGTCAGTATAGAAAGCAACATCAGTCTTTTTATGTAGCGCATTTCAGCAGTAAGACGACTAAAAGGAGACATCAAAGCTATTGGTAGACTCTGCTCTGGCTTTGAAAAAACACTTGGCAGCAGATAATTCCTACTGTCTCTGGTGGTGAAGCCTCTGTTGTTTTCTCAGGACAACAGCTTATTGTCTGGAAGCCTCTGTGGTTCCTCAGGCTCTACTGAGTCCTAGTGGTTCTCCTCTAAACTCTTGAATGGGTTTTCATCCACAAACATCTCAATGTTGCAGTCATTTATGTTGCTACCCGCCATCTTGTGCCAATTGGCTGAATCTGGTTTCATTCTACATAGTATAGATCTCTTACTAAAATCTTACTGCTATGTGGAAAGATGCTGCTGTTTTACTTATCCCTCAATCCAGGAAAACATTTAGCTGATTTTAGACTAGTAGCTCTGGACTCAGTTTTACTGAAAATGTCTGAATCAGTGGTGAGATTTTAAATCAGTTTGCATACAAACCTAACGGCAGGATGCAAACCCCTCTCTCTCTTTTAACCCGCTTTTTAAAACCACTTTGGTGTTAAAGGGACATATGCCAAAGGCTTTAAATTAAAATAAATAAATAAAAAGAGGATAATTTATTCAGAAAGCTTAGAGAAAAGCTTGGTCTAAGAAATGTCTGCATTTTTTGTATGAGAGAGGAAAGGGGAAAAAATGTCTCCCAAGTCCAGAATAATCCTTCCAATGGATCACCCCATGGCTGTGTGCTATCACTCCTCCTTTTTTATTCTTATGTATAAACAAGCAGATTTATGATAACACAATCTGATGAATCTGTTGTTGTTAGTCCTTATTTGGGAGGATAAAAGAAGCCAGGGATGAAGATCAAAAACATGATCGTTCATTTTAGGGAAAACTTCAGAAGCCAAGTCATTCATTTAGACCTCAGGCATTTTTTTTTTTTTTTTTACAATTATCTTTGGGCTATTGTAGATTTTAAATTTAACTTTGGAGCTTTAAGTGAGTCCGTGTGTTAAAAGGCTGATCAGGGTTTGTTCTGTTTAGGAAAACTATGCCATTATTTTACAGACCAAATAATGATTCTTTTATCAAATCTGTTTATCCTCTTATTTTGCTGTCATGGTTTGATCAAACTTTAAAAGAGATACGTAGAGTCCCAACAATCAGTCTCATTACTGTTCAGCAGGCAGACAACTGCTTGTCTCTTGTGTTTAAAGCAAAAACTCCTGCCTCCTTCACAGAGGTTCAGCTCCTTTTTCTCTTGGTGGAGATTTTTATTCTCAAAAATTTTAACAAAGAGGTTTTAAAACCAGATTTGTTGCTACTGCTGTTATTAAAATGCACAAGCTTAGATAACACAGACACTCTCAAGGGACTGGACATTTGTCATTAAGCCTCACTCCCCCCTATTTGTCCATTGATTTAATCTGTGGAGTATTGAGAACTTTAAAGACAGCTTTATTTTATAGTTCTGCAAATGATTAGATTTATTTTCTTCCCAGTATGTGTGCTAGACAAATATCCAAAATCAGATCTACCTAAAGCTTCAAACAAAGTAACTTTGATCTTTTTTTTTTTTTTTTTTTTTTTTTTTTTGAACCAAAGACCCAAAAAAAAGGGATGGCGCGAGGCCTTTTATTGTGAAACCCTTCCTCACCGGAAGTTGACAGTTAGCATCTCAGTCAGTTTACCTTCCCGGTAAGAGTGAGACTGTCCAGGTGTAAAAATGTTACCTTTATCTATAAAGGACGACGAGTACAAACCGGCTAAATTCAACCTGCTGCTCAAACTGTCTGGATGGTTCAGGTAAAAGCTGAGCGCTGTTTCCGGTTCTCCGGGTCTGTTAGCCTGATGCTAACCCCGGTTAGCCTTAAACGATGTGATCTTCAATCAATCTGCTTCAAACTTGGCTTTATTTGGTTTGTCAGGCTGTAGAAAAGATGTTCCGTAGCGCTGATAATGTGTTTGGATCTAACTGTTAGGGGTTTGCTTCTTTCGTTGGTTTGTTTCTGGTTTTATTTGTTTGGTCAGTATTTTTGTTTCTGTTTGTTTTTCAGGTCAATTTTAGCTGATAAAACGTCCAGGAATCTGTTCTTCTTCCTCTGCCTCAACCTTTCCTTTGCCTTCGTGGAGTTAACATACGGCATCTGGAGTAACAGGTAGGCTAAAAGCAATAGGAGCATCTCTGTGTTATTTGCTCTCTGGATGTGCCACGTAAGTCTTAGCTTTAGCTGTGTGTGTATGTGTGTGTGTCCGTGTCCGTCATCTTTAATCTGAAACTCTGCAGTTACTCGGTTTGATCAAACTGCGCATGACAAAACAGGAAAGGGATTCCTGCCATTAAATCTGAAGAGTTTAAAAGTTGTGCTGAATGTTGATTCCTTTCAGATTTAGCCAAGGGCGCCGCTAGGAATTTGGGACCCCATGAAAGACATTGCTATCGCCCCCCCCCAGAAAAAATAAAATAAAATAAAATAAAAAGATGCACGTTTTAAATTTGCTACAGTGGAATCCGCTTATAGTGGTCACAGTTAAAGTAATCAACCGCTTATAGTGTTTAAAATGCTTGGGACAGAATAATTTCTGTACAAATGCTGTTTAAATAATTTGTTTATAGTAATCAAGAAAAATAGTCTTCATTTTTAGCAGTTTTATGAATGTAATCGTTCAAAAATAATTAATATGTGGTTCGAAAGTGATGACAACACTCCAGTGTCAGAGCCCGTGACGGATGAGGACATCATCACGGAGGTACAAGCGCGCTTTCGTGCGGGTACCAGTGCTGTGCGCAGCGAGGAGAGGGAGGAGGATGTGGAAATTGTCCAGAGCTGGGATGAGGAATGCATGTTGCATTTTAAAGACTGGTCTCCTGCATGTTGGTTTCAAAAACCTTGACCTTTTACATCGTTTTGAGAAAGAAGTGAACTCGGTGTTGGACAGCACTCTGATCCAGGGAACCATGGATAATTTATTTATCCTGCACTTGCTGCTTTTGCACTTCTGGTTAGACCTAAACTGCATTTTGTTGCCTTGTACATGTACCTGTGTAATAACAATAAAGTTCAATCTAATCAAATCTAATCTAAATATGTTAAGTGATTTGTTAATGCGGAACAGCAGATCCGCAACACAAAACAGAGGTAGGCTAGCTTTAATTTTCTGTAGCCTATGCAGTTATCTTCTATGTTGGTTTTTCCAAGAAACCGTTTGTTTCAAACTTCAGACTTGTTTAAAAAGAAATGCACCGGCGGCACCAGGCTACCAGAGTTATGTCTGCACACAGCACAGTATACTGTAATTAAACTTGCTTGGTACTGTAATAAACTTTAGTAAATGCTGAAGCTATCTGATTATTTTCAATTTTGTCATTGAAAAACCACACAAATGGCATTCTGAAGATATTCTGTATAATAAATAAGTGAAATAACGGTAAATTTGGATATATTAATCCACTTATAGCGTTCAAATTGGCTCTGGACCATTGTGACCGCTATAAGCGGATTCCACTGTATAAAGATGCACTGATGAGTATCATTTACATTTTCAATGTAATTTTTATTGTACAATTTCTACAAAGGAAAATAATCATAATGTGAAAAATTTCATCTATGTTAACTTTGAACTTTACATTAAAAAAAAAATCCCCCATCAAAATAATAACAGAACACAGCTATAAGAAAATGAAAAGAAAATAGGTTTTGGATTGTGGAAATATAGTCCTGTTAGGTTTAACTATAACTTTATTAAAGGGAGAGTTGGGAATTGATAAGATTTTCATGATTCCGATTCTGTGAAACGATTTGGTTCCTTATCGCTTCTGTTTGATGAAAAAACATTACTGTACAGTTTCGGGAAATAAACTCATCTCCCCCTGATTTAAATAAACAAGCTTCACCTTTCTCTTGCTGCCTGAACTGCGGAGCAACTTCGTAGCATGTTTCGTTACATCCATTGCAAAAGCTAGAATCATGCAAGAATTCCAGCTACCAGTAATTTTAAATAAACATGCTAGCAATGAAGGGCTGGAATAACGAGAAAGGCACACTCCCTTAATAACCCCAAAGAGAGGTAGGAAACTGGTTTATTTCCAGAAATGGCATCTGATTTACTAGGAACCACATTAAGCACAACCAGTGATATAAAACTAGCTACTTACCACCAGAGTTGCCTTCCATGCTGGTCGTAACTTTAGCAATGATTGCAAAGTGCATTTTTGCCGTCTTTCTCTTCCTTAAAATGAAGCCAAACTTTCGATTGCTTTACCAGATGGGGCGCCATTTTTTTTTTCTTTTGCTTTTCTAGACTTCTGCCTGGTCACGTCGTATTTGCTTACTGAATGCAGTGTGTGTAACTTGCGTAAAAAAACGTGACGGAAGTTGTGCTGCCCAGAGCGACTCTGGTGCTGCCTGGAATCGATAAGAGAATAGTTAAGCGAGCTGCCAAACGGTGCCATGGAATTGGAACACACGGAACCGGTTCTGACCAGGAACCGGTGTTCAATTCCCATCCCTAATTAAAGGACAGATTATTTTTATGCTGGCCCTGAGAACTTATTTTTCCTTCATATATACGTGTAATAACATATATTTTGGGTTTTGCTGCTCATGAGAATAATCAAGATTTATAGATGTCTTTAATGGTTGTTATTATTCAGAATTAGAAGAATTTGTCAAAATGTTTACTGCTAAAAAATGAGGAAGAACATAAATATATCTTTTGTCCCAGTCAAGGGACCTTTGGATCGTCCTATCTTTTCCCTCTGAAATGGCGCCCCTGAGTTCAGCAGGTCATTTTAAGTAGAAGACAACAATTTTAGTTACAGGGAGAAGTAAAAACTTGGAGCTTGGTGTTTCCTCACTGTGATTGCTCAGGCTCTGAAACCTACTTCCTGTCAACAAAACTCTTTGGCTGGAGACAGTTTTTGAGAGGGGCTTGGGGGAAAAAAAAACAGATGTTGTAGAAAAATGTATGGTTGTCTACCCACATTAGCTTGTTATCCCACCATCCATTTGTCCATTCATCCACCTACTGGTCCTTCCATCCACTTTTATAATCCCAAAACCAGAGAATAAATGGCTTTCAAGGATGCTACATACTGCAATAAAAATGGTTTATAATTGATTGTTTTTTTAAATAACTCTAATTTGAAATAAATTGGCATTCCACACACATGCTGCCAGAGCCCTCCCTCAGATGATCCTGTCATTCATAGAACTAGGTGAAGTTATTGAATGACGCCATTGAGTTAAAACATTGCCCAAATGCTGTACAGACATGCTACAACTATTCTATGCCTGTTGGTCATGGTCACTCATGTTTATTTATAAACAGCTGATAAGCCTCTATGTTGTCAGATTTCAATCTGAACCTTTTTAATGAAATAATATTTTGTTCTACTTTGAGGAACAAGGGGATCGTTTTACCTGGTTTGGTTAATGTCTAGACTTAAAGCTCTGGGTTTTAATTGTCATTAATTTACTTAGGGGATTTTATTTTTTTTATTATATTTTTAATACTTCATAGCAGATATTAAGCCAATGCTGCTTTAGAGGAAATTATTGTCTTGTTGTCTTGGTAATAGCTGGAGTACCCAGAGTGAACGCACACAGTTAATAAAGAGAACAACCCAACTCCTTTTTGTTGCCAAGCAACCATTGTCCATCTGTGCATCCTGGTCTTACTACTAATACAACAACAGTAACTAATTTTATGCTACATTATGCTCAAAGCGAGCTGTGGGTCCTTTTGCTGCGTCTTGATGCGCATCAACCATTGACTTTGCAATGGTTCTGTAATGCAGTTTTTAAGGTCTTCTGTTGTAAGCAGCTGTTTCACCAAATGTTTAAGGATGAGCTGATCTCTAAGCTCAGATTAGGCAAAGTGCCACTCAAACACCAAAGCTGTTGCAGTTTTAACGCAGCTTCAAACAAAGAAGGAGGTTTTCATCAAACCACAGAATATCTGGGTGTATTTTTTGCTGGTTAAAGTGCCTCTAGATGCTTTACTTACTACTGTTCTAGTAAGGACTCCGACCCAAGAGAGGTAAATACTAAGACCTAAATATCTGTGACCAAATGTAATATAATAGCAAATGCAATCCGATAAACAAGTGTTTAAAAACGGCAAATTGATTAAAACATGATAAACTTCATCTAAAGCCGGAGTGAATAAATAATCATCTATCTTCTCTGCTGTCTCTGTGTCCAGTTTAGGTCTCATCTCAGACTCCTTCCATATGTTCTTTGACTGCACTGCCCTGCTGGCAGGTCTTGCAGCATCAGTCATCTCCAGGTGGAGGTCCAACGACAGCTTCTCCTACGGGTGAGCCCCTCCGCCGTAGCTCTGAGCTCGGTTACTCAGGTCTTGGCATCAGATTGTGTTTGATTGTTCTGTATTTGTCTTCCAGGTATGTTAGAGCAGAGGTTCTTGCAGGCTTTGTCAACGGACTCTTTCTCATCTTCACTGCCTTCTTCATCTTCTCAGAAGGAGTCGAGGTAACTTATAAACAGCCTCAAAAGTACAATAGTTATACTGTAATATTAAATATTTCTTAATTCAATCACTGAGAAGAAGAGATAATCGCTCTGAAGGACAGTTTAATCCACATGTAGACCAGTGATGTGGATGATTGGGTCCATGAGGAGCTTTGACATCAGGCGTGGCCACTAGAGGGCATCAGTGGTGCCGCTATGAGTGGATTCATTGAGCAGTTATCAGACGGTTCGAAGGTCTGTCACAGCAGTGGGTTCCTGTGACCTTAGACAGGAATAACAGAACTTTACGGATTAGCATGACACCAAATTGTCATATTGTGCATTTATAAACATGCAGATGCCACACTGGGTGACTTTAAATAATATGCAAGGTTGGTTCTCTCTCACATTAAGTGATTCTGCTGGATCAGGTGTCACCAGTTCTCTGTCAGAAGCTCTCCTTGTTTACCAGCCTTTAGATCTCTGTGTTTACCTAAAACCTTAGACCATCTTTATTACACACATTTTCAGGCATAGACCTAATTTCTTATTTCTGTTTGAAATATTTAACATTGAGGTTTTTGGGAGCTACAGCAAGTACGTTGTTATTAGAGCAGGAATCTTTAGATGGGTGACCTTAGAAAGCAGGAATTTCAAATTTTTAATTTAATTTGTGCTCCTTTTCTTTTGTTCTGCTTGTCAGAGAGCTCTGGAGCCGCCCGACGTTCACCACGAACGGCTGCTTCCTGTTTCTGTGGCGGGTCTACTGGTCAACCTGGTCGGGATCTTTGTGTTCCAGCATGGAGGACACGGACACACGCATGGAGATGGAGGTAATTGGTTCCGGAGCTGAAATGGAAACGATAAAACCCCCAAAAACCCATAATTATTTTTGATAAAATCTTGTAAAACATTAAATCTTTCTGCTTCCCTTGTTTGGTCCTAAGGTCATGGCCACAGCCACTCTCTGTTCAACGGCAGCCTGAGTCACGGACACAGTCATGGAGGACACGGCCACAGCCATGAAGGGCACGGAGGACATGGCCACGGAGGACATGGCCACAGCCACGATAAACATGGACACGGAGGTCACGGACACAGTCATGGAGGACACGAGGATTCGCATTGTCAAAGTGAGGCAGCACTTCTGTCCGAATATAGATGTTTTAAAGGAACATGATGCTGAACCATTCTACTGTTCTTCCTCAGATGAGCTGCAGCGCCCAGGAGAAGGCTCCAGTAAACAGATCCTACAAGGTGAGACGATACATACATACAGCGGCATCACCTTCAGATAAAAGATAGATACATCCATCTTTATCCTCAGTTCATTTGTAAATCATCGCTTCTAATGAAAAGTCAAAGAGGCAGTTTTTTTAAGAGATAAATGTAAGTTAAACGAAACATGGAAAAACAAGAGCATACTAGGTTTGTGTTGATCTTCATATCAAAGAAAGCAGCTTTAAGGAAGTAAATACCTGCTTTAAAAATTATATACAATCTTAAAAATTGAATGGGATGCTTTTATTGGCTTTATAGCATTCAAACCTTTTATTTAATCTGTGTGCCTTCTGGTAATTTAATCTATCTTTAGTTATGACCTCCAAGTTATTAAGGCATGATGATATATGAGTCCTTTAAATATAAACTTCATCAAGTTTCATCTGTCAACAAAGTGAATATTTGTCATGAGTATCTTTCAGCAGGAAAACATTAAAAAAAGATTAAAAAATCAACCCTCCTGGACATCAGGGTCCCTCAGACTATAAAAAAAAAAGCTGTGGGATGAGCTGAAGAGAACATCAGATAGGTTCTGCTGTTTGTTGTATATGTGTATTTATGGTTAAATGATCCGAGATATAAGGAAAGTTTTCAGGTAAAGCATCTCTGACTGGAATCTGACCTTAAATCAAACTGGTTGAATGGGATCCTCTCAGAACCTAGAACTCAAATCCACCAGGGGGCAGTGTCGTTCCTCTAGGCATCCTCCTTAATGTAGCTGTTGTGCACAACTGACTGGAATTCTGAGTTTAAGCAGAGATTTGATGTTTGCCTGATATGTTTCATAAATAGATATTTCAATGCTAGAAATAAATCTTTACAAACCAAAAAAAAAAAATATTCTGGTAAATAATCTAAAGGGGTTTCAACTGAGAAGCTGCACATGTGTTCTGCTATCAAAGATGAGAAGAATACAAATATTACTTATTGTTCCTCAGTGGGGAAATAAACATGCGTAAGCATTTTCATGCATGAAGATAAAAAAAAAAAAAAAATCAAGAAAAACTGCAGTATATTTATTCTTAAATACATTTTAAAATTACAGAAGCAAAATAACTAAGTAAAAGTTACATAGCTTCTTTTTTGTAAGCAGAAAAAAAAACATTCTTGTCTGGAAAGAGAATTTTAAAATATTGGACTTAAACTGTTAATCAATAATTAACAGTTGCTATAAATAAGAGGAGAAATAAAAATATATAAAAAAACATTTAACTAGTTTTGCACCAACCATGGTTTAAATGGTAAATGCCCTGTTTTTATATAGCACATCTTTTTTGTTTCATTCATTAATAAACACATTCACATGCTGCTGTAGGCCAATTTGTGTTTGAGATTTTTATGTGTGTCACATGTTTACAAATATGATACCATTTGGGGTGAATATGTACTGAAATTATAAATTTAACGCAAAAAAAAAAATCCATTTGCAGATTTATTCAGACAGAAAACAAATTGATTCAAATGTCTGTGATGTTTGGTTTTCAGGAGTCCTCCTTCACATCATCGCAGACACTCTGGGAAGTGTCGGTGTGATCATCTCCGCTCTCCTGATGCAGAAATACGATCTGATGATCGCTGATCCTATCTGCTCCATGCTGATCGCCCTCCTCATCGGAGTCAGGTAAAAACTCACTGAACAGTCAGATGATGGTGGCTCCTCTAAAGAAATACCGACAGCTTGTCAGATAGTCCAGTATATCAAGGCTGCTCTCTTGGCTTCCGCCCCGATAACTGACAGCTGTAACTACAGCCTCTAGCAGGGTTGACACGTGGGCGGGGCCTCTGAGCCGCCCTGTGGCCAGCCGACACCACAGCTGTGTCTCTACTGTGTGAGCCCTTTGCTTCAGTAGTCAACCGACCGGCTGGTCTAAAGGCTGCTAGAGTCCAGCTGTGTATGGGTGCTGAGCTGTGCTGAGGTTAAGGGAGGGGAACAATGGGGTGAGATCACTTCCTGCTCTGGAAGAAAGCTGCTGCTTTAATTTGCTTTTAATGCCTGCTTGAAGTTCCTCGAAGCCTCAGAGGGATTTGGAGGAACTATCAGCACCTCCTGCCTCGATTCAGAGTCCAGAAAAGTATAGAGTTTCTAGATCCTGGAAGCAGATGACGGAAAAACATGCTTGCATACATTTTCTGAAGCTCATGCTTATATAACATCTGAATTTAGTTTTTATTATTCTTTGAAAAAATGTGCATTATTTCTCCATCTACATGGCTTAGAAAATCATCTTTCATGTCCAGCCACTTTCAAAGTGCCAGCACAACCTTCTGTCTGCTCATTTTTATAACGTGGATCTCTTAGGTCTCCTGCAAGAGAAACATGTATTACAAGTATGAAATTCTTTTTGCCCAATTAGCCCTTGTTCCTTAAAATCCTAGAAGATAAGGTCCTAATGTCTGTTTAATGACCTCAAAGCTGTTTGGAGGACGGACTGTTTCCAATTCTTTGATTAAACATACAAAAAAAACAAAAAAACAAAACAAGCCCAAAGCCTTCTTAATCTAAAAAAAAAACCAAAACATTGTAGAGTAACGATTGGCATCAGGCCAGGAACAAAAATCTGTTTAAAGAGCTGCTAATGCTATGATCTTTAATGAAAAATATATCTGCCATAGTTTATTTGCTTTAACTTTTTAAATCAGATTTTTACTTCTAATTGTAGGATTTAAAGGGAAGTTTTAACATGAGAATTTACTTCCAATGTAACACAAGATGAGATCTTCAGGGCCTTGGAAATGTAATGTAACTATATGAGCACTTAAACCTGGTCTTATATCTACTTGAAACATTAGTTTATTCTAGAAAACTTAACAGGTCCTGTTGAACAAAGATGGAAACCTCAGGGAATATCAGCTGCTGTTAAAACAAACTGCTGATACTGCTGCAGGTTTAATGAGTCTCAGACATGGAGAGTTGTAATTTCAATAGTTGACATTCTCTGCAAACTTTAGTCTAAACTCTAGATGGATAAACAGACCGATGGATTTTTCTCTCAGCTTTCAGCTCTGTAGACACACTCCACTCAGGGAATGACCCGAAAGGATGAAAATCAATCTAAAGCCTGATGGCTGCCATGGAAACTGGTTTCCACTGATGTAAAGAATGTTCAGTTTGTTCTTAATGGGCCTCCAGCCCTCCTGGAAACTGTCCTGGAGTCTGGTCTGGGCTCCTCGGGTCTCCTGGATGCAGACGCAGCGGTCAGGTTTCTCTGAAGCCGCGGCGATAAATCGACTGGCTGCGCGCTGATGTAGTTTGATCGCTGGAAGCGTGCAGAGCTGCATATTTCAGGACTGTGCTGAGCAGAGCTGTGGTCAGCTGAGAGGCCTTCACCTGACCACAGAGATCGGGTTTCGACAGCTGGAAAGTTGGAGTCACCGTGCAGCTCGGGTCGAGTTAAACGCCTACAGATGTGAGAAAACTCAGACAGAGCTACGGCTAAAAGCCTGGAGACCCTGTGTGGATCTGTTTCAGAATCATCTCTGAAGTTCTACAGGACCATCTTGGTTTTAATGAGCAGCTGTTCTTTTGTATCACTGTGACGTGTTAAAACTTTGTGACCTCTGACCCTCAGTGTGGTGCCGCTGCTGAAGGAGTCCATCGGTATCTTGATGCAGAGAACTCCACCATCACTAGACAACGCCCTGCCAGAGTGCTACCAGAGGGTTGGTGCCAACCTCAGACCCCACCCTGTACATATAAAGCTGATAACCTGTACCATGGGTGTGTCTAATTGCTGGTTTGATGTGTTGTTTCAGGTGCAGCAGCTGCAGGGGGTCTACAACCTTCAGGAACCACACTTCTGGACTCTTTGTACGGACGTTTATATTGGAACTTTAAAGCTGTTGGTGGCGCCTGACGCCGACACACGCTGGATCCTCAGCCAGACGCACAACATCTTCACTCAGGTACCTGAACGCAGGTTCCTGCTGACGCCAACATCTAAAACGGGGCGCTCTGCTCTGAGGAAACCTGCTTGGTTTCTTTGGAGAATAAAAAAAAAAAAACTGGTTCCTTTATTTCCCTCAAAAGATGATCATGTTATTATTTCACTTTATCGCAGTTCTGCGTCAAATTCACATGAAAAATAATAAAAATGTATAATTACTAGTTTTATAAAGCTATTCATTTCTAGTATGAGCCCAGTTCATGGCTCTGTTGTTCAGCTTCAGTCTCCATTGCTCCTCCTCTACAGTTGGCTAAACAGCTTCACTTACAGTCTAAGAAATGGCATTTTAGCTCTTTGAGCTAAGAATGGAAATTCTTTTCCTGGAGCAAGAGCGGCTGCAGAAACCTTTTTGACCGTATTCCTAGAAAGATGCCGGATTATGCTCAAAATTAAATAAAAAGCTTTTGTTGTTGTAGCTGAAGTAACATTTCTAAGACTGAAGCTGATTGAGCAGGAAGGTGCTTCACTTTTAGCTTCCTTCTAATCTAATCTGTGATGATTGGAACTTTTATCGGCTGCATTAAAGATATTTGCTGCTAATGGCCTCTCAACAGAAGCTCACTTAAAAACCATTATAAACTAGAGAGCACTGGGAGAGCACAGACATCAGCTTTTCCTGTCTCAGAATATTTTAATTTTTTTAATTCCTAAATCCCAACCGCAATCCTGATCATCAATTTAATGGGTTTAGTGTCGGGCTAAGAGACTCCTGTGGTAAAAATCACAGAACAATCCATCCATAGCTGCTTCAGACATCTTGCAAACCAACATTAGCTCCTTTGGTGGAGAAAACTGTAGAGATGGAGACTTTCAGTGAACTGGTTTTAGGTGGTGAACCATGAATTATTTATCTGTGATCTGTGTGAAGCGGAATTGGTTCCTGTAAGGCGTGAACTGCTGTCATTTCAGCCTCTGTCGTTTCTCTGCAGGTCGGAGTCCGCCAGCTGTACGTTCAGATCGAAATCGCCGCCATGTAGAAGCTTCTCCTCCAACCCGGGGACCAGTCACATTCAGTCACCTGCTTCCGGGTGACCTTTAACCCCCTCCATGCAGTAAGGGGCACTGGGTGCGCAAAGAACTGAAGGACTCAAACAGCTGCGCCCGTGTTCTCTGTTTTATAATTACTAATTGGACCTGTTCGGGTTCGGTGGGTGACTTATTCTCCTCGCTCCTCCTGCTCTAAACTTTGTTTACAGCAAAGTATTCTGGGTAAGTGCCTTCATCAGAGACAATCTGAGCCCCTCCCACTATTGGTGACATCACAAGTGGTATCTGCTGATTGGTTCAGTGTAATGTCACCACTTACGTTATTTTTATGATTTTTTTTTTTTTTTACCGTGCCAAACCTTGTGACCAAATCATGTGACCTGTTAGTGGGATTTTTTTAAAAATGTAATAAATCAGTTCCTCAGTTATCGATTTTTATCTTTATTGATTTTTTTTCAGAACAGCTGCAGGTTGAGTCCATGTTAGATTTACAGTACAGATCATTCTGCTTTAAAGGAGTTTGGGTCCATCCTCAGGAGGATTCCTGGCAGGTAGAATGATTAGGATGTGTACGTGGAGCTGTCGATCATGCGCAGGTGTTTTAGCGCGTCTGGCTCAGAGTTTACTCGGAGCATGTCTACCTCAAGGGGATGGAGTCTGGCGGTGACCACCAACGAATGGAGCGGCCCGCCCAGGTCGCATGAAGCCAGCTGACGCAGCGTCCCCGATCGGATCGTCTGGTCATCAGCGCCGAGCCGGGCCAAACCAACGCACACAGTGTCCTCCGTTACACCTGGACAGACGGAGTGGACAGAAACATTGAGCAGGAAAATGGAAGTTATGTTGGTTCTCCAGAAACAAAATGTGACTTTAATGTTGAAATAAACAGATCTTTCAATGTAAATGACATTTTAGTTTTATTTAAACAGGTTTTATCTACAACCTTAGGAAATATTAGTTTATTTAATTTACCAGGGTTTTAGTTTCTCCATTATGTAACAAGTTGATACCAGTAAGGCTGAAACATTGATGTGGAAAAGCCCACTGGGGGATCAATCAATAAAGCAGATCAAGTTCAACTCACCCAGCTCCTCCCCTTCCTCCCTCCTCCTCTGGATGATCTGAATCAGCTGATCTGCCGCCTGACTGACGGTCATGAAGCGAGGAGGCTCATAGATCTTCTTCCCTCTGAAAATGGAAATCGGTACAACACTGACAAAGTGGTCCCTTAAAGCCAGGGGCGCCCTACTACAGTCCTTAAAAAGCTTCTGTCCTTCAGCTTTTAGATGCATCCATTCTCCAACAAGCTGAATCTAATGAATGGCTGATTACCAGGCCTGAATGACTGACTGCTAATGACGAGATTCAACCATCTGAGTCTATTAAAGAAGGAATGCATCAAAAAGTTAAAACCCACAGTAGCTCTGCAGGACTGGACCTAGGCAGCCCTGCATTAGAAAAATAAAGAAAAAATAAGTTAATGTTGCTCCTTTTATAAGATTAAGGCCATTATCAGGACTTTTATGCACTTGCTGCTGCAGTCTGGGAGAGTCAAACAGAGATTTTATTCACAGGTGGAAAACATTTAGACATCTTCTCTGAAATTATCATCCCAGAAAATAACTCAAAACATCAGACTTGTCTCAAAGAAAAGATAAAATCCTCTAAAGTTTCAGGCCAGACTTAAGAGCTTTTAGCATGCAACACTTCCAGACAGGAGTCGAGGAAAGATGGATGAGTGTTTGCATGGATTTAAGGAGAAACTAAGAATATGGCAGCTGGGCTTAGGTTTGCAAAAAAGCACAATGAGACCAACACATCGCCAAGTATCAAGCATAGTAGTGGAGGGTTGATGATTTGGCCTTCGTTTTGCTGTTGTTGTCAACCTGTCCAACACCCAAAGTTTGGTGCAAATGGCATCAAATCCAACAGTGTGGCAAAAAAAAAAAAAAAGACTCAGATGTAATGGTCTACGGTAGTCAAAGTCCATACATCAACCTGAGTTGATCGGGTCAAGTCCCCTAGTTGGAGGCTTAAGACAACTTTGTAGAAAACAAATCACTGAAGCAACATTTGAAAGGGTGATTAAAGTTAAGGATGGTTCTTATTCAGTTTTTCCATTTAGTTTAGTTTGACTTTGTTGAGGCTTTAGGTCACGTTCCTGGTTTTATGGCTTTTTTCTGTTCTGGTGGAAAACCTCAGGATTTAAAACATGGCGAAGCTCTGAGGTGACTGAATATGGTCAGTGAATGTTAGAGGGTAGGAAAATGGTTCAGAATGGGATCTGATTTATGTGGAGAGAACATCATTATGAGCAGCTTTATGTGGGTCTGCTTTGATTTTTTTTTTTTTTGAGTTTCTGCTTTAGAATGCGGCCTGGCACTCGCTGGGGTTCACCATCAGCAGAGATGGTCGGAGACAAGTAGGGCACTTCAAACTGAAACAGAGGATGATGTGAACCTTACCTCATCATGTTCTCAATGCTCTGCTCTTTGACTTTAATATCTGTAAAATAAAACAAGAAAAATGTAGACAAACTTATACCTACGTACTGTAGTATAAAGGATCATGCATCTCATTCTCTCTGCTTTTTCTTAAAAGCACAATTAGTCATCAAAGGCTTTAGATGTTTCTCTTAATTCTTATTTTGTTTTCAGCTTGATCACCTTTTTATGCAGACTCAACAAAACATGCAGAGATTTTTAAACAGTAGGACTTGACAGTGAAATGGCACACGTCAAAAGATAAATATTAGGAAACCTGGAAGACCTCTGATAAAGACCATATTCCTACTGAGAACTTGAAGGTATGGTGGAGGAATTTCGCAAATTTTAGAAAAGACCTACCCTTGCCACTTTAAAAAAAAAATGCATATGCACATCCCTCTACCTGTTCCTGAGAGGGAATGCTTATGAAACCCGTGTGAGAGCATGCATGCTCCGTTTAAATGTTGCTGTTTGCATCGCTCATACAAGTTTACTTTCCAAAAGATTTGCAATGTTTCCGCCATGTCAGATTCACCACCAGTAAGTGAAAATGGGGACAAGCACATAGGACGGCCATATGTAAACATATCACATGTATGATTGACAATTAGAAGGACCACTTATTTTGATGATCCAGCAGGAAAAAGAACATCCTCCACTATACCTTTAATAATAATTGCACTTTATTGATCTCACATTGGAGAAATTTACCTCTGCATTTGACCCATCCCCTTAGGGAGCAGTAGGCTGCCATTGTGTGGCGCCCGGGGAGCAGTGTGTGGTTAAGGGTTTTGCTCAGGAACCCAGAGTGGAGGGTGTGGGTATCAACCCAGGTACTTGCAACCTTCTCAGAGCACAAGTGCCCTCCTCTAACCACTAGCCCAACACTCCCCTAAATATCAATAAAAATTGGACCAAGACTTCTGTACATAGTGGCTTAGCTGACTGCTTTTCTATATTTACTGCTGTATCCTTACGTTGTAATAATGTCCTTTAACCTTCCCTTGTTCTCTATACATCTACCAGCAAGAATTTGCTGTTGTGCTTTGTGTCTGCAACAAAACAACCTGACATTCATGATTTATGTAGAGATGATGGATGAGCGTCTGACTCTTTATTACCTTTTTCCTTTATTTCTTCTAATGAATATTAATGACACAGACAGCAGCAGGCCATTTACCTCCCAGCAGACTGTTATTTTAAGGGGTTAGGAGCCTTCGGGGGCCCCGACTGATTGACAGTGACACCTGGGGACTCCCTAAACACACTAAGGGAGGCAAAGTTCATCTAGATGATTCAGTTTGATATGGATTATCACAGTTTTTAGAATTTGTAACTATTAAACTTTTGTTTTCTGGTTTTATGCGAGTGCGATTCTCACCTAAAAGGCAGAGCGTGTGCAGTCCAGCCGCTCTGTTTTTGCAGATCTTGTCATAGAAACTCTCAGGTTTCCATGTTTCTGTCCAAAACACCACAGAAACCGTCTCTCCGAAGTTATACAGCTAAAAAAAATTAAAGAGGAGAAAGTCTTCTGGTTTATGAGCAGCTCCTTGTGCAATGAAATGACTCGGATCAGTATAGCCCTCCAGCAGGAGCAGAATCCCTAATTCTCTGTATCATGACCGTGACTTTAGCTGCTGCTGCAGCTTTGTCCAGAAGCTGAATCCTGAAGGGGTCCTGATGAAGGGGCTTTGCTCTTGCAGCAGGGGCCGACTGAACCCAGTCCCAGTGGATGGAAACCAGAGCTCATTAGCATCTTCAGCCCTTCATTAACATATTAACAACATCTCAGTGGAGACACCGTGTCAGCATTAAATCTGGGTTTATGTGCGTGCTGTGACAGCTGGGTCCTGCTCTCTGATTGGCCGCTTTGACAGCTCAGCTATTGATGATGTTACATTAATTTGATGCTTTTGGTGGTATAACACTAATACAGTTTAATGAGTTTAATCAGGACCTGCGGCAGATGGGATATCTTAACCTTGTGGCTCCCAGGGGGCCACTTGCATTAAGATGGCAATAATCACGACTAAAACCCTGAACTCTTTCTCTTAGGTTTAAACCTTGATTCTTCCAGGTATGGTTAACGCCCTGGAGGCGGACTTCCACGACATTTGCTATTCAGAAGAAATAAAGTCACCTGCAGACCGCAGCAGCCTACGGCGTTCATGATGGAGGCGTTATGGATGACTTTGTAGGGGATCCCAGCATTCACTGCCCTGAGAACAAGGTCGCTGTGAGTGGTAGCTCTGGAAAGAGAAAACGCTGAAGTTTATTATTGGAACTATCCATGGTCAGAAATGTAAAGTTTTTGTTTGGTCTTCTGAGAACTGAGCAAAGAAAATCATGAAAGAGCTGAATTACAGAGTAATGTTCAGATGCAAATAAACGTTTCATATAACTTCTAAAAGCAGTCAGGGTTTCTGAGCAGAGCACTGCAGGCAAACTGCTCACCACTCTGTTATTAACTCTGAGGAATCTGGTGGTTTTTGGGGAGAAATGCGTAGAAATGGGGGCCGGAGCAGCTGTGAGATCAACTCTGCGGTCACAGCTTCTCCATCCTGACGCAGCAGACCTCAGATCTGTCGGACCGATGGAGGATTCTGGTTCCGTGGTCCTGATTCCGTGGATAATGTGACTTACCCAAATGGGTCGCCCACCACCAGGAAGGCTACATCTGTGACATCTGCGTCCTTCAGGATCTCATCAGCTCCCTGTTCCACCATGTCCCTGTCTGCCAGGATCAGCTGCTTCCCATAGTATTCCTCCTGGGGGGGGGATGGGGTATAAATGTGAAATCTGCTGACGCTCACAGATGATTGTAGTTAATGTAGCATTAGATATAATTATCAAATACATTTTCATTCAATACAAAGTTGAAAATGAGCAAAAACAACCTCCTTTTCTTCTGCTTCAAATTTTTAACATGTCCATAATCCTGTTTGTATCAAAGCAATGGTTCAATCTGTAAGCCTACAATGCAAAATGCTAAGTCTTGCCATTTTCCATCTGGTCCTAAAACATCACATGCTGGTGAAGATTCTCAGTCATCCAGGTCATAGTCATTCTGAAAAAGTTTAAAAAAAAACAATCCACTGGACTTTGTTTCCAAGGTTTGAAGACGTTTCGCTTCCCATCCAGGAAGCTTTCTCAATTCAAAATGTCTGGATTCACCTCATTTTGACATTTTGAATTGAGAAAGCTTCCTAGAGGGGAAGCGAAACGTCTTCAAACCTTGGAAACAAAGTCCAGTGGATTGTTTTTTAAACTTTTTCAGAATGCACAAGTATTTTACACTGCTAAAGGTTTTTACTCAGATAAACAAGTAAATATGAAAGTGTATTAGCAGTTACTTCCGAAGCAATTCACACCGTTAAAATCTATTAAAAACCAACACTGGGTTAATGGCAGCAATATCTGCATAAAAAAGCAACTAAAAGGAGTTTAAAAGGACCCTTTAGCAGTTTGATGAAATAACGACTGTTCGGCAAAGGTAGTTCATAAAGATTAAAATACTTATCAAGTATACATAGAAGTATAACATGGTGGTAAATAGTGTCTTGTTCTCAAAGCTGTTTTAAATGTAAAAAGCTGCAAAGGTAAGTAGGACAACGCTGGAGCAGCCAAACACTGGTGATAAATGTTTTTATACAATGGTGGCCGACAGCTGCAAACATTCAGTACACGACAAAACGAGCTGCAAAAACGTGTGTGCCAAGCAAAAACAAAAAAGATATGAGCTACGAACAGCTGAAAACTTAGAGCAAACATGAAATGGGCTGCAAACATGTTTGAAGTTTGAAACAGGTAAAAACACATAAAAAAAAACAACAAATGCTTTAGAAAAACAAACAAAAAATGCTGCAATTACTAAATATAGAAGCAAAAATCTAAAAGTCACTAGGATTAAACTGATTTTCAGATAATAAATAAAAAAATCTTGGTGTTTCCGGGGAGGAATCAGAGAAGAGCCGCTGCTCCTCC
>NW_015150954.1:355768-359290 GCF_000732505.1 Cyprinodon variegatus
CTACAAGCATGCTTGGTGGGAGGGATTCCATTGGAGTCAATGAGTCGATGCAATCAACTGGTTTTCTTTAAATAGAAAACTTTGAATCAATTTGACTGTATGATCTGGTTGAACTGTTAAGTGTCTTAAAGATGACGTGTTGTGAATTGGCGCTATATAAATAAACTGAACTGAGTTAAAAATCAACAAAAATTAGTAAAACAAAGAACAAATCATATTGTTAGTCATATTACTATGCATAACTATGCTGTTACTCTGTAATACTTTAGGATAATGTGTTTGAAAATGAAATGAAAGATTTTTTTTAGGCTTAACCTGTTTGTATTGTAGGTTTGGTCCAATATGGTTTGTTGTTTGCTCATCTCTCTCTAGTGGTTTGCAGCACTTCCATTATATTAGAGTTTGCAGCTGTTTTCAGTATTTGCATTATTTTCTCTGTGTAACTGTAGCATTTTTTGTGGTTACTTCATTTGTTTTGTATTCGTTTTGTCGATTGCAGGTTTTTGCTACTTTTAGTGATTGCAGCATTTCTTGTTTGCAGCATTTTTCTGATGCATTTGTTGTTATTTTGTTTTTTTGTGTTTGCATATTTTGGACCTCACATCATCCGTGTGTTTGAGCCTCACTTCGCCGTTTGTTGAACTGCTTCACCTTTTTGCAGTGTTTTTCTTTCACAGTAGTTTTTTTGTGCTTGCGTGTATGGGAGTTTGCATCACACGTTCTTGCAGCTTGTTTCCTCACTTACTGTGCGTTTACACCTGTCGGCCACCATATTATATAACACCAGCTAGTAAAGAAAATACAAACATGCTGATACACTGTAAAGGCTTTAAGCAGCTAACCCATAAACTATAGAAGCTCAAAGAATAATAAAAACGGTACGGAAATTGACAAATACTAAGGAATGTAATAAGAACCCTGCTAGAAAAAAATAACTATATGTCTGCTTAACTCTGTTTACAAACTTTGCCTTATGCTAAAATAAAAAGATAAATTGACAGACAGACGGACAAATTGATTTCAATAATCGATTAATCACAATTAACTTTTTCAGCCCTATAACAAATACATCACTATTTACTGCTTGTGCTACAATGTTTGGTGATTACTAGGTGTGCAATTTGCACTGATCACAGTTTTCTGGCCGATGCCAAATCTTTAAAAAGCCTGACATGCCGATATGGATTTCAGCCGGTACAGATTTAATTTTATAACTGACCATGTGAGCTTTTATAGCATCACAGGAAACAATATTTTAATCTGACTAAACAGAAAAAAATGCATCATTGCCAGTGAAAAAATAAAAACTTCTGAAATAACTGCTCTCAAGTGTATATTAAAGCTTATGGCATCGACACTGGGTGAGTTTTAGACTTACAGAGTTTGATGTGATTGGTGTGAAGGATCGGTTTCAAATCTAAATATCAGCTGATCGCCGATCTCCCAAAATTAAGAAAATCAAGGCTGATCAATCGGCTGGCAAATCGGTGCAACCCCAACATAGCCATGGTTTATCACTGAGGGTTTGGTCTAACAAAGCCCCCATTACCAGGATCCCCCTGAATGAGCTGGAAGATGGCACTAGGTAGAAGGACTTCTGGGCTTTCTTCCTGGACCTGTTGCCCAAGCAACCTGACCTCAGTTTGTGGATGACAATGGATAGATTTTACAATACAAACATTTTAAAACCTTTGCCAGCACAGTTAAACAGGATGGCCATAGTGAAATACAATCGGGCATTTGTGCCAGAATTTGAAGAAAAAAAAAATCAGGCTTAGCTTGATCTATTTTGCACAGATGAATAAGAAAAAGTCTCAGTGTATTTATCAGAGCTGGAACCCCTAAACAACCTGGACTGCAGTTAGATGTAGATTTACAGGATGCCTAATGTGGCCAAAAACAATACCCACACATTACTGAGATATTCAAATATATAAATAACAAGAAACAATCCTGCACCACTTTCTTTCTACTTCACGACAATTTACAACAAGTCGTATTTAACACGTCACTGTTTGCTGTTGTAATGATGTGAGCACGTTTGCAAATAACTGCGTTATTATTTATAAATGGAGTCAGTGTATATTTCCTTCATTTGGTCCTTGTTTGTCCGGACTTACCAGAGCTTCTTTTCCCACAGTCAGGATGGAGGTGTAGGCCTCCAGGTAAACCCGGGAGCAGCTCCTCACAGCCTGCAGACCCTTCACCGTGATGTCGGTGGCGTCTCCGAGCCCCAAACCGATTAGATAGAGCATCCTGTCAGCCCCGAATCTTTAAAATTCACCACATGGACCCACAATAATAAAACGAGTCTATCCTCTCACATTCACGTGTAGTCCCACTAAACAAGGCGATATACGGCTGGCTGTAAAGTGTTTATAGTCACGACAGCTGTCGACGAGATACGGCCAATGGCTGGTCTACTAGCTCCAAACTCCATAAGCAAAATGATGTGTTAAGTAAAATTCTTCCCCTGATTGCAATATTTGTTGAAATAATAACAGCTTTAGTATATTTTCCTCAGCAAAACGTCTCACCGTTAATTCGGTTATGTTATAATGAAATAATCAATTACTTAGTGTGATTTACAAACAGTTTACTCAACTCCTTTGAATGTCATACTCCTATGATTTTGGAAATACAATCTGTAATTTAGGTTTATTACACAATTCATGTGCGCCGATATGAAGAGGTTTTGGTAGGAGTTGCAAATTTTCTCCAAATTGTGATTTTTTTTCTTAATTAAAATATGTTTAACAAATAAAAAACTCTGCCTCGGAAATGTCACACTTTAAGTATAATCAGCCCCTATTCAGGGACACAATGCTATATTCCCAAATAGTAAATAATATAAATATAATATAAATGTATAATTAAAACAACAAAGCTTGTCTAAGAATAGAACAAACTTTAACATTGTCTGTGTCTGCAGCATTATTTATTCACTGGTAGATTATCCAAGAATTTACGAAAGAATAACAATACCATTTAATATTATTTAGGTGAAATGTTAAGGTGTGGCAAGACTACTCCTTAAAGTAAAATTTTTGTTCAAAAGTTCATCTACTTAGTGTAAACGAGTAAGTATGATTGCTATAAAAACTGGCTGATATAACAGGTTTCTGCAATATTTTCACATAATATGCTTCTCAGGCAGGAGGGTTTTTTTCAGGCTTGCAATTATTCCCTTTTTTACTCAAGATGTAGCAATGGTTCTCATGGAAAATACTTGAATTTTAATTTTACTAGATCAAAATACAGGGCTGCTCAGTGGAGCAGTGGGTAGAACTGCTGCGTTGCAGCGATAAGGTTCTGGGTTCGATTCTCCTGGCCTGGGATCTCTCTGCATGGAGTGTGCATGTTCTACCTGTCCATGTGTCGTTTCTCTCTGGATACTCTGGCTTCCTCACACAGTTAAGACTGTTAGGTTAATTGGCCTCTAAATGCTCCTTAGTTGTGTGCGTGACTGGAGTACACCGTGGACAGGGGGACACCCCCTGTAGGGCATACCTTGCCTCTTGC
>NW_015150954.1:359812-372682 GCF_000732505.1 Cyprinodon variegatus
TGTAATAATAGTTAATATAGCAAAAGGACCTCATGTTCCTATCTACTGCATAGGAGCTGTACTGTGTCCCACAATTATTTCCATTACAGAAATTAGAGGCCATATTCATTTTAGATTTTAGATAATAAAAGTAACTGAAAAACACACTGAATGACCTTAAGAGATATCCTGCATGGTAATAATTTTATTTCTGGCTTTTTGGGACTAGGTGGTGGAGGTAGTTCGTCAGATGACCACTAAACCCTGGAATTTGAAGCATGGTGTCCTACTCTGGTACTGGGCCTGTTTCATGCATACCGGGAATCATGGATCAGTGAAAATACATCCAAATACTCTAGAGTTGTCCTGGAGTGAAGAGGAAACACATAAGTAAACTGCAGCATCTTGGTTTCAGACCAACAATATTAAGATCTTGGAGTCTCCAATTAAATGTTTGGACCTTATTGGCAGAGAAGACTTGTACTGTACAGTAGGTTTGGATCACCTGTTCATAGTCACCATTCAGCAAAGATGCCGTTCATTAAAAATATTTTTTATTCTGATAAATATTAGTTTAGTGGCTCACGGGGATGCAGAAATATCTTTCTTTCAACTTTTGCATTTTTAGTTTGTCAAGAAACACTTTTTTTATATGTATCTCTTCACTCTCTGTAGACTCAATCAAAGCTGTTTCATATTTCCTCTTTGTTTTTAGTTTTGATGGATTGCATATCCTTCCACATTCATTATATTTATGGTTTGTAGCTTTGCTTGCTAATGCTACCGTTGATTTAAACTTTATTACACAGAGTTTATAGGTCTTTGGAAAACTAACCCTTTTCATCTTTATACTATTTTTATCTTTGAATTTTCCATGAAAGGTAGTGAGTAACGCAACTTTAACACAGTTATCATTATTCATTGAACAATGTTGCACCAAAATATTAGAATTAATTAAAACAAAATAATTGTGGATTATTAATTATTGTTTTTTTTAGACATATTTTTTAAACTTTTTTTTTTAAAGATTATTCTGTTTAGGTCACATGGGTATGAATGTAAAAAACTCTCTCTCTCCTGCCACTCCTCTTGGTCGTCCAGTTGTCTCCATGGCGACGGTGGTCGGCACCACGGCGTGTGAAAGTTGTTCTGAATGAGTCGGTGGGAAAAGCAGTATCTCTCTCTCACTCTCAGCAGTCTGATTCTCCCTCGGTCGCCTCTTGTTGTGGTAAACAAGCGCCTGGACCACGTGACCCAAACCCATCCCCTGCGCCCCCTTTAACTGGGAACCAGTGAATGACTGGGATGGTGAGGAGGAGCAGAATGGAGAGCAGGATTGGGGCCTTTTGTTGCTGAGTTTCAGGGTTTGTTTGGCTCCAGTCATCCAGAGAATTGACGCTCTGGTTCTGTTAACTGTTTCTCTTCAGCTCTGTGTACGGTTATGGGCTTGGATCTAGATTCTGGGCCACAGACGAGCCGAACGAATCTAGAATCATATAAAACCATCAATATATACTAGCTCTTTTACACCTTTACTAAAAAAAAAAAACATACAGTAAGCAATAAAGCCAAAGTAAAAATGACATCTTATTGTCAACCTTATCTTATTTCTGATTCCATGAACTTAAGTAACTAAAACATCACAAATATATCAAACACAAAAAAACAACAGCTTATTAATCAAACAAAAAATAGATAAATACCAGATAATTTAGATGGTTAGGGTTTTTACGAAGACCTCTATAGTTAAATGACTGCTCTTCAGTTAAAGTTTCTTAAGTAATTGTTAGCCTATTTCATCACCTTATGACAGACGAATGCGTCAAACCCAGATCTCTGTGATTTATCATTTACCTCTTATTGGTGTAATTGATTATCTCCGTGCATTTACTGGCCTTGGCCTGACCTCCTGGGGTCATCTTGTTGGGGGAGCAGCTGAGACCTTTTGGCCCTTTCATCCTTTTAAGCTCAAAGAAGCTAAAGTTCATCCCTTGTAATGAATAGACGCAACAATGTCCAATCTGTAATACTATTAAACACATGTCTTTTTCCGAAAACATAAGACCATAAAGGCAGCTCTATAGTCAAAAATTTTAACTAAATCAATTCAGAAATCTGTAGTCATCTGTCACATAGTTATTCTCAAATATAGTTGAAAATCGTGACAAAGGACCTGAAATAACATAAGATGTTAGAGTTTATTTAAATAAGATAAACTTTATTATTGATCAAAGTGAAAATGAACTATATTACAATTCATACACAAGGATATTCAAAGTGCTTTATGAAAAAAAAAGCAATAGCCACTAGATAAAGAAACATCACTTCTAGCTTCAATATTGGGATCAATTTAAAAATGTTTTCTTTGTGGTATGGGATGAAGGCAGAGCTGGACTTATAACCATATAACAAGATCCTGAGTGCAAGCAGCTCAGATGAACATCCTAAGTTCCATGATGGGCTCAACCTTTGGAAATAAGGTGAGGAGAACTTACTGCTCCTCTATGTCAAAGATCAGAAAGCTGAGGTTGTTCTAGCAGCTTATCATGAGGCTTTTTCCTGGGTGCCTAACTTTTTCAAGGTTGTCTGTAGGGCTGGGCAATTAATTGCATTTTCAATATATTTGCAATTTAAGAAAATGCAATTTTTTAAATTGCAGAGCCCTTTAATTTTGGTCAATATGCTTAAATAGTAAAGCTTTACAACAATGGACTCTGGACAAGCAGCTTTTAGGGTCATTTTCATGCTTGAGGGAAACTTAAATAAAATCGCAATTGCACTATTGGCGGATAACGTTATGATTTCAAAACTGATGCCTGGTCTGATCACTCATTTCCCACACCTGCTTAGATCCACCCAGTTCTCATTACCCGCCCATTTGATCCACCTGAATTAGTCGCTATATAACCAGCTCTCAGACCAGTCATAGGTGACAGATTATTTCGAGCCATTGGTGAGACTTATTCTAACGTTCCTGTGTTCTGACTACATGATCTTGACCTGTTCTGCCTGTTGGCCTCTAAGCCTGCTTGTTCCCATTGGATCTGTTTGACTGACATGTCTTCTGACTCCTGCCTGATCTCTGCTTGCTTATGTACCATTCCTGGAACTGTGACCTGACTCTCTTTTGGTTTCTCCCTCTGCGTTTCACCAGATCTCTAATTTCCTTTTCTCTAACAACCATGAAGACCATGTCATCGACATCGGCTATGGCTTCGCACTCTGGATCATCCTGGCTATATTCGTCTGTTCGGTTCTGATCCCTTGCCCTTCCTTCGACCGCCGATACATCAGCGTCAGGGACTCTTTGTGCGGCAACCGCAGAACTGTGTTGGCAGCCAGCTGGCTGGAACCATCCTCTGTCTCTGGATTCTGACTAAATTAGAAGATCAGGTTAGTGACTCACACGTTCATGATAATTCACTTCCATAAAGATGTGGTCACTAACCAGCTGTCTCCACCCGCAGAGGTTGCTGCCTTAGATACGGACGCCGCTTACTCTGATTCTGTTTTCAATAAACGTTCTGAAATATCTAAGTGTTTGCCATGAATATGGAATATGGATCATTCAGCTCTGAGCCTGACAGATAATAATCGGAATGTAGAGTTTTGGCCAAATCGTTCAGCTCTAGGTTTCATGTCCGGGAGGAGACCCAGTTTATCCATTTTCAGCAGTTTTATCCTCCATGAAGAGATGAAGAAAGTTGCTGGTTAAAGAGATCTCTGTCATGATTGGTTTAAGCGATCTGACCCACTTTCAGAGAACCACTCAGAGACCAAGGGGAAAAGTTTAACAGGTTTATACAATGTAGATTAAATACTGAAGTTGGATCTGGAACTCAGTGGACTGGTGAACCGGAACTGGAAAGTGTTTGAGGGGCTCTTGTCAATCCTTGAATCCAGCTTGTGGGGGTTAATCCAGAGAAGAGGGAACTCGTTGGAGGGCGGACAGATAGACAAGCGTTGGACCCAGAGGAGTAAAGGAGCGGACTGTCACTTGGATTTCCGATGAGGACTTGAACGGATCATGTGGAGATTTTCCCTGCTCAGTGTGTACTCAGTTAATCCTTCCATGTGGAAAAGGTCCAAGTATCCAGTTACTCAGGATGGCTTCCTGCCGAAGAGCAAAGACAAAAACTAAATAGGACTCAGAGAAACAAAGCTTAGGTTAGACTCTGCTAATCTCAGCTTGGCTAGAGTACCCAAAACTGGCAAACACTCTGGCGTCGAGGTAGTTACAGCCAACTGCTCAAATACTCCTCCGGTAATGATCCAACGGGCCGCAGGTGTGCAGGGAGGCCCAACGAGGGCAGGGCACCACCTGGTGGTGAAGAGAGAAAAACACACAAACAACCCACACAAACTGGATTCCTAACAATTTCTAGTTTTAAATCCTGAACATGGATTACCCAGGACCTACCTAAAAAAACGAAAGTACTGGGAATAAATAGAAAATCTGCCTCTTCGAGTCCTTTTATTTGACAAAGTCATAATTAAAAGCTAGAACCTCAAAGCTAGATTTTTGTTTTTAAAAATATCTTCAGATTCTGAAAATCTGATCAAAAATGGAAGAGCTCAACAAGAGCATCAGACTGAACCCTCCAACGGGCGGTGATTTCTACATCTCTAATGTGACGCACGGCTGCATAGCATAGGTGAGACGTTCTTTATTTTGAGTGAAAAATTGTGGTACTGATGCCTCATCTTAACTGAGTCTTACAGCTTCAATCAGAGGTCAGGCCGTCTCCATAGACCTCAAACAGAAACAGGATTAAAACAGATAACCAGTCCGAACAGGATTAAAACTGTTTACAGTTTGGCTCAAGATCCAACCTCAGATTAGCTTCAACAAAATACCAAATATCTGAGACCTGAAACACATGTTGGCTTTTCTGTCAGGAAAAGAAATGTTTATTTCCCTTGGGAAACTAAACCAAAATGAAGTTTCTTGATTTTCTGTTTATCTTTTGGTATAAAAACAATCCTACATTAGAGCACAGAGGAGTAGAAAATCCAAACAGATGGAAAAGAAATCTTATATTTTCTTTCACTTTTATCCCTAAAGCCCAAATATTTTGAGTTTTCTGTGGTCAGATTTATTTCATCTGGTAATATTCATCCTTTCCATAGTTTCAGGCACCAACAAATCTACAAGAAAAGTCGGTGTGGGAACAAATCTGGCCTTTTAATGAGTTTTAGAACAATGATGGTTTGTCTAACAGGTTGTTACTGGTCCAAAACCAACCTCCAAT
Organism: Cyprinodon variegatus; assembly: GCF_000732505.1. NCBI lineage: Eukaryota > Metazoa > Chordata > Actinopteri > Cyprinodontiformes > Cyprinodontidae > Cyprinodon > Cyprinodon variegatus. The sequence goes on from NW_015150954.1 coordinate 365,044, forward strand.
AGATTGCCAGTTTGGCAACAAATCTGTGAGAAAATCTTAAAAGTGATTAAAAAACAAAAGTCTTCAAAAAAAGTTTGGAAGGATTTGCATATTTCCACTGTAAAGAGCAAAACATCTATCAACCTTTCAAGGCAAAATCTCCAATATTACATTTAAAAAAACTAGTTGAACCACAAGGAGCAGGGATTATTTTTGGCAAAAAAGTACAAAACGCTCTAAAACATTGAATTACATTCTTCTTGGATTCACCAGGGATGAACCACAACATAGTGGGAACATAGATTGTGGTCGGATGAATCAGCGTTCCAGATCTTAACTGGTAAAGGAGCATCCGACCACACCATAATTGCATATGTGACAAGCAGATATTTTGGAGGAACAACAGCAGCCTTCATTAATATCTGTTTATCTTTAAAAAAAAGACAACAGAAAATGTGATTTACAAAGGAACGTCTGAGGAAGGACAGAGTAAATTTGGACCAGCATGCAGGCCTGACCAGAAACCAAATATGAATGTCCAGCAATACCTGGGTGTCACTGTTGCATACCAATTGTTTTCTGTTGTCTCTTGTAAAACATTGGCTGACATTGGTGAAGGAGATCCAGAGAAGTAGATCCATCCATCCTTCTTTCCATGTTTTGTACCTGCTAATCCATGCAGAGTCCCTGGGGGGCTACTATCTGTTTTCACTAAGCAGCAGGTGGTGTGTGCCCTGTATGGTTGCCTTAAAACACTTTGCAAACTGTCAGGCATGATGGTGGCAGCATAATCCTGAGGGTCTGCTCCAAATTCTTAAACCACACTCCAGAATAAAACTTGAAACTAAGACTAAGGCCCCATCCACACAAAGCCGAACCCTGGCCTAAACGCACAAATTTTTCACCAAACCAGCCTCTCATCCATACGAAGCTGGCGTTTCGGGGGTCTGTAAACAATCTTTTTTTTATTCAGCCTTCAGAGTGGGAAGATTTTGAAACGCCGTTTTTGCGTTTCCATCTTTAAGCTCTAACCGCATTTTTTTTCTTACACGCATGCGTCATAGCGTCGCCTCTAAACACGCATGCGCGACACAGTATCACAACAACAATGGCGCCGTACTGTGTTGAATGGTTGCTGCTCATGCTACTCACCCTGCTGTTGGGCTTACAACAGAATCTACTTCTTCTGGAATATCTCCAGGAAGAACAGAGCAATATCGACGACATAGTTCAGCACCTGAATTTGACTGAACCACGAAAATGGACCCGCAGGGCAAACATGTATAAATATTAGTGCGCATGCCCAACATTTCGTCGCCTATTTTTGCTTTGGCACCACAGCGCCACTTACAGGCCTGGCATACATTTTGCAGCGTTTTCATGCATTCGTGTGGACGATCACATTTATTTTACTTCTCCGTCTTTACGACAAACGTTCTGGAAAATATTAGCGTTTCGTGTTCGTTTTGACTTCGTGTGGACGGGGCCTAAGTCTAAAAACTAAGTCTTTGAAATGACACTGCCTACAGCCCTCAACACCTGCGACAACTCATTGAAAAACTGCAAAATTAACATCTAATAAATAAAGTATTTTTGAATTGAATGGAATTGAATTGAATTCCAACATTAATCTTCTTGAAAGACAACCTCAACAGCATTGAACATGTCTGGACTATGCCTTAAAGCTGGGTTTGTGCTAAGAAACCAGAAATTTTAGAAGAACTCTTAGAACCATGTAAAGGTCCCAGATATCCTACTAGAAACATTTCTAGAATCACTGATGGCTGCATTAGGCATGTGGTGGAGATACAAGCTGATGTGAGACATGTATGGACCTGTATGTATATCTGTACCTTTTTAGATAAGTGGAAATCCAAAATTAAATTAGATATTTATTTCCCCCTTAATGTACTGTTAAAGAAATTAAGTCAGTTGGTTCATAATAACTAATAAGTATAAATAACAACACGCCAATGACCGACCCGCCCTGGAAGATGTGTTTGCTGCTAGAATGGCACAGAAACCCACCAAAGTCGGGTCCCTGATCTGGCTTCAGTCCAGCTATACTGGCTGCTGCCTGCTGGCATGGAAAGTGGTATGTTAACTGAAAATGGGCCAGGTCTGGCAATGATGGCGCTGTTTGTATGCTGCCATGCTACATTTGGCCGACTGGGGGTATACTTATGTGGTCCATGTTTGGCCATATTATCTTCATCAAGAATAAAGGGAAGTAAAAATGATAAAGACATCTGGATTAAATCAAGTCAAAGTCAAGAGTAATCCATTCAAAAACATAAAGAGATCAGATAAATTACTGGACTCTTAATTCCCAGCTTTGTTTAGATTCTTGTCTTCAGCAGTCATCAGTGGGACAACAGTAGAACTGGAGACCGGCTCTGCTGTGATCCCTTTGGACCCCACTGGGTCCAATGTGACAGAATGCAGAATCTGGTTTTATCTCTCTGGGCGTTCCTACCATTCTAATTACTACCCTGGTTCTGACTATAGCAGTTTTGATCGCTCTGGCGGTGACACATTTAGTGTGTAACAGGTCTGAAACAGTCACACTCCTGAGGTCATTTCAAAAAGTGGATGCAGTCTGCTCACGGATCATCTGTTTCTGCCAACTAAAATAGAAATGTCTACGTGGATAAAATCACATCATAGAAACACAAAGGAACCAAACGAAGACAAAATGACACAGAAACATAACTCAGTCTGCTTTATTTTGTGCTTGGGGGTTATCTAAAACCAGAGCAAAGACAAAGATCATCACGTAACAATAACCAGAGTTTCCTATTTGAATTATAGTTGGACCAAGGGGTCTTTGTGCTGTAAAACCTTCTTTAAACTTTTTGTAAATCCTTCAACAAAAGTGGTTAATTATGTATGAACTAGCGGAGCAAGAAATAGATAAATAGGGATTTTCCCTTCATTTAGCATCTTTTAAAATCCTACATTATCTATTTGACAAAAACTAAACCAAAACAAACAACATTGGAAATAAAATGTCCATCCTGTCTGATGTCACATTAATGTAGAGGTTTATAACATAGCAGCTGGAGTGATATAAAGCTCATAAGCACAACAATAGTTTCAGTAATTTGTTCCTCTGGTGTTTAAAGGTGAATGCAAACACAATACCAAGGCAGAAAGTCATCAGTAATGACACCAGACATAGAGGCAGTTGCCCAGGGTAACAACTGCTGAGGGGTCAGAAAACAAAAGACAAACAAACAAAAGAAAGAAAAAACAGAATAAAAAAAAAAATGTGCAGCACCTACTTATTATATTTCTCTTAATCTGTATTGAATGTAAAACTTCATAAGACACAACTATTTCATTTAGTGCTGAGAGTTAAAGCTAACCTTTATAAACATTTCTTTAAAAGAATATTGAGCAAGTTTGAAGGTTAAATTGATTTTTTTCCCTCATATATGCCCTTAGAATTACCCATGTAAAGGGAATTTTCCTCTAATCAGAAACAGAATCAAGCTTATTGCCAAGCAGGTTTGCACTTACAAGGACTTTGACTTGGTGTTGATAGTGCAGTTTAGATAATTTAGATATATATACAGAATACAGAAACTATGGCTATATGCAATTCATAGTATATAGGTGTATACTACATACACACTAGAATGTGTGCTAATGTAACGTAGGAGGTCTGGAGATGCAAGGTTGGTGTAGCTTCTAGGTCCTGAACAGGGGAGGCAGAGAGGCAGTGTCACCAGGGTCTTGTTAAAAAGGCTGGTAGCGGATGGGAAGAAACTGTTCTTGTGGCGTGAGGTTTTGATTCTGATGGACAGCAGCCTCCTGCCATAGGGAAGAGTCAGAAATAGTTTGCCGCTGGGGTGTGAGGGAGCAGCCACAATCCTCCCTGCATGCCTCAGAGTCCTGGAAGCATACAGATCCTGGAGAGATGGAAGATTGCAGCCAATCACCTTCTCTGAGGACCGGATGACACGCTACAGTCTGACCTTGTCCTTGGGAATGAAAAGAGAACCAACTCTGTGACAGGAATCTTCTACTTATAATAAAAATAAGACATATATACCTAATTACTAAACAATTAGCACATACATGTACATGGTAGACATATCAGTCTTGTGTACATTGTTATTGTTGTTTCTTGCCTGAGATTACATTATGCCTCTAAATAAAAGATTGGTCCAATTGCAGATACCTATCCTCTTATGCTAACATTGTTTTTTTAATTCTCCTTGTTGCCAGAGAGGGCAGATGTCTGCAAACACCCTGGACCTGTGCTCCTTTAAAGGCCCTGTGCCTGATTTTAATTCAATCTTCCAAAGAAAAAGGCTTTTTGAATGGTATATTGTGTGGCAGAAGAGGTAATTTTATTGAAATAATTTACTTATTGATTGTACATATGCAGTAGTCCAGTCATCTTTAGTGTCAGCTTCTAAATTTAATGTGACAGTTTTATCTGCGAATAGGGTTCATGCTGTAGAGTTTCTCTTTTCCAATCAGCCACAAAGAGCTTTTCCCAACGAGGGGTGTTTTCGTGCACGCCACGTCTTGGCAACCAACAAAAAGCTTTGCTGGCTGTCACTGCATATGTAGCAAAATAACCTAAAAGGGCCGAAACGGAGGAAGAGAAGAAGGAGTTGAAGCACAAGTTTGACAGAGGAAGGAAAAAAAGCATGTGTAAATCTCAGGTGGAGAGCTCTGTGGGACCACCTCGGACTGAATCTGGACTCAAAACTGGCTGTATTCCTCGTAGACAGGTATCTTTTCATTACGAGATTAGCACATTATCACATGCACCCGGAATGGGAGGAACGTTGCTCAGTGGGAGAATTCAATTAAATTCAGTTTATTTATAAATCGCCAATTCATAACAGATGTCCTCTCAAGGCACTTTATAAAGACAGTATAGTCAGATTTGTTCACAATGCCTTTTTAAGGAAAACCAGTTGATTGCCTCCAGTCACTGACTTGCAGGATATGCTCCTTAGCAATCTCTCGCAAAGTGCATGCATGCAGTGACAGTGTATAGGAATAACTACCGTTATCAGGAAGAAACCTCCAACACAGCAAGGTTCAGCATAAGCAGCCCTCTGCTTAGTCCGACTAGGGTTCAGTGTTCAAAGTGACTGAGGTATAGCACTACTTACTGAGGAATATTAGTGCACTATCCCACCTCCAGCCATTGTTTTCAATATAGCTGTCAGTCAAAGTTTTCCTTACACTACTTCCTGTGTGAAGGTCTCTACAGGGGCTAGTCAGGAGGAGGCTTATAGAAGAGGTATGTCTCTGCCCCACCTGCCAAAACACTGCTGAGTTTGAATTCAGCAGCTGCATTCTCCGAAGACCAGATTTGTCGGCCAATCATGTCAAAGCGCAGCGTCAAGGTCTGTTTGGACTGGAAGACTCCTCGTTATGTGGTGGACAAATGCAGCCTTCTTTTTGCCCGATTTGGAGGATGGGTTTGGTGTATTCTACGTAGCCTTGAGTATCCCATGATTCATTACGAGTCCAAGCAAGCCAGATGAAAAAGATAAAATTGCGCCGAACAGTGGTTAATATTGTAAGTGCAGTTTAATATAATACAAGTATGTGAATAGTTCCATATGAAATTAATGGAAATTGTTGTTTTAAATTGCTATAGACTCAGATTTGCTGCCGGTATTGTTTGGTTTCTTGAAAGGTTTTATTTGTCACTGTGCAAATTGGTTTGACTGACATTTAAGCTCAGATTCTAATATCTGTGCAGCGTGGGCACTAAAAATATGATATTTTTCACGGTGCTGCTGCTGAAGTTCATTGAAAATGTCAATGGCACTCAGAACAGCAGTGAGAAGTTCGTCATCCATTATTTGCCTTCTTTGTGTGTTAACTGTTAAAGTTGCTAGACGACAGAGCGTAAGGGGGGTGAAAGCCGGAGAAGGCTGAACCTGTTTGAATCCATAGGAACACTCTTCCGGGCTCCTTATTTACATGGACCTCCAAGGACCCAGTTTACCTGGACTGGGTCCTTGCAGGTCGCAGCTTCTGAAATTGAACAAGCCCATTTAAGAAGAAAATCAGCCAGAACACAGAGGCACCTTCGAGGACGCAGTCCTCTGTTTAGGGAACAGAAACTTGTACACCAGTAGAACAGCGCTGCACATGCAGGTGAGATCCTGAGCTTGCGTGAGAAGAACAGGAAAGTCCGCAGAGCTATTTTCTCCCCCAGAAGCTGCAGTTCCTCGCGCAAGACAGTTTTTTGCACAATGTTTGATGAACTCTTGCACCAAAATAGTTTAATATACTTGCAAGTATGTGAAATTTGCTCTCAGAGGTTTTGATAAAAATGTGACACGATAGGTATCTTTGCCATGATTTCTCAGCGCAAAGAACTTTTGTAGAATTCCCAGATGACTTATCTGCAAATAACAGTTTAAATCTTCAAAAGTTATGTCAGGTTTCTTGAATTTACAGGACACTTTTCTAGAAATTACATTTTTCTTAGGAACTTGCTATTTTCCCAGAACATAATTCCTAGGAAGGTCCATACCACAATGAGGTGAGTTTAATGGTATAATGGAGCAAGAGATGTGAAGATCAGTCTTAGAGGACTTACCTTTCTTAAGCTTATTAGGGAGGGTAGGGATCATGTTAGTTGTATGGTTAAGGCAAGGCCCTGCTATCTACCTTAAGAGAGCTGTTAACAAACAAATGTTAGCAGATTAAATGAACTGAAAGGACTTCGGAAAGATGGTTTAAGTGAGGTGACAGACTGATAAAAATCAGACAAAAAAACCGAAGTGAGAGTTATCTCTTCTAAACTTGGTCAGTTTTTTTTTGTGACATAGAAATTGACACCACGCCTTTTGGTGTTCATTTTAAAGATGTTAAAATTCACTCAGAAATGCTGAGGAATTCAACTTTGAATTGAAATTTAAGTCGATTTATTCTTTTATTGGATCTAAACAATAATATACCTGTTCTGGCCTTTCAGAAAATATTTCCTGGTTCCCTGGGTTCCCATGATTTTACTTGCAAAATAAGTCATTCCAGGTAACTGGGTTAGATCCTTTCTTTACAGTTTGCTGTTTCTCAACCTGGATGTTTTAACAGGATCATTTCCTGGAAGCTGAATCTTTACTCAACAAGTTACCAAACTGTGAGGAGGAAGGATGGGATGAATCACAGAGAAGTGGAGAGGGTGAGGAGGCCCTGCTCTCTTTGTAGCTCCCACAGAACCATCTCCAATTACAGGACAAAGGCAACTCTTTCAGCCCCACAGCTCCAACACTGCAGCTTTGCATGTCTAATGAGCGCTGCTCTGAATGCTAAAAGGACCCCGGGGTGCTGCAGAGGCCTCAGCACCCCCTGAGGCACCACCTACACACCACCCGGTAACCCTCTGGATTGGGACAACCAGATTGGGCCTCCTCTTTCAGAACCCGCCGGTCTTGATCCGTCCCACAGTGTGTCATAATAAAACCCGGACAGGAGGACATTTTTTTTTTCTTTTTTAGCAGGCAAAGACATCAGGGTCAATTACCAAGAGTGCTGTTGATATTTACTGTAAGGTCTGAAGAAAGTTTTTACAATGATCCAAAAAGGTTCTAGAAAGCAGTGACTGACCGACTCCTTCCTTCCAGCCTCATCCTACATACAGTTTTTTTGTTCAGCTTTTATTGTCATTCCA
>NW_015150954.1:372878-380429 GCF_000732505.1 Cyprinodon variegatus
CCGCCACACCCCTGTTCCGAGTGTGCAGTGCATAAAGGACACCTTCTGAACCCTAAATAACCTGCAGGGTGCGATGAGCTGGATCCTTTTTTTCTCTGCAGGCCAAATAATTGCGGTTTCTATCACTGAAATGCTAAACCTGTCCATGAACACTGCCAGCATTCCTGTGCCTGGAAATCAGCTTTAGCCAGGACTCTTCATTAGATCAACTGGACAGTCCTAGCAGCAACTAGAAGTTTTAGTGTGCAGCAAAAGCTTATTATAAAAAGCTTTCTAGTCTTTTTTTTAACCATGAAACATTTTTATTTTGTCAAGATTTGTTATGTTGTGTATTTATGTTGTATATGTTGAATGGACCCGAGGAAGAGTTAAGAGTGGAGGAAGCTTGATGGCTTGTTGGGATGACTGAGGTTCATCATCAGCTTCTCAAAACACAGCTAAATTGTGTGAGCTGCACAACTGCTACATTCTTATTATTGAAAATTTTGTAGATGCACATATTGCAGCTTTGTTCATGGAAGAGTAAATAATCTTAAATCTGTAATTAAAAGAAACACTTTGTAAATGCTTATAATGACTATAATTTAATCCAAAATAACTTTGTCCATCTGCCAGGCAATAAAGCCTAATGCTTTAACCGGAGGAGAGATGTTGTGAGAGAGGAGAATGGCTTAGATTGATGAGGATGATCATTTATTCATACTTGTATTGATCTTTGCCTTTTATTCCCACCCAACCTCCTGCTCTTAATGTTCAAAGTAGATCACAAAAGCAGGAAATGACATGCATTAATAGTCCAACCTTTAAGCTTAAACAGGTGATTCATGAGCCTTTTACCTCATGCTCAACTACTGAGTTGAAAGGAAAATAAAACTCTTAAGTGAGGCAGTAACAAATGTCAAGGTAACTAATTTGATTACTGCATTTCTAGCTGTAGACCAATAACTCATATCTTCAGATGATTACCAGCAGCCAAATATTTTTAGGTCTTCAAGTGAGAAATTGCATGAAATTGTCCCTCACTGCAGTAATTGTTTGCAAATTTAGAAGCAGAACCGTGTGGTTGATTATGGACAAAGCTTCACATTACAGTTTGTCGAAGGGATTATTCCCTTTGGTTTTAAATCCTTCGCCATTTAACAGATGAATTTATATGCAATAAATAATTGCATATAAAGAAAAACTGAGATCAATGCAAATATTGCTAAAGTCAAAATTGACTAACAGAAAATGTAAAAAGGAAAGGCAAGCACTTCATAATAATCAATAATCGAGACGTAAAACAAACTAGAAAGCAGAAACGGTGAATAAAAAGGATGTAAAGAAAAATATATAGAATACAAATAGCCTGAAAGAATGATAGATGTAATAAAAAAAAATGCTAGAAAAAAAGGGATATACGCAGAATGGCCAGTGGTCATTATGCCTTTTTCTAACTCTTTGTTATCTTGTACCAGAAGTTTCCAGGATGAAAATGTGGCCTGTCATGGGACATTTCTAAACATTCATGTAGTAGTTAGCACTAACCAGAGGGACGTTTCCTAGCAACTTTGGTGATAAGTATTTCATTCTCCTCCTGGTCCACTCTTAATGAGATCCTGCTGATAGATATTCAGTCTTAGGTCACTTTAAGCGATAGGAGTCTTCCAGGTTGGCCACTAGAGTGTGAAGGCGGCTGTGTTTCCTTCAGCTTATTTGTCAAAGTTATGATATTCAATATAGGGAGGTATAAAAAAAAATGGTTTTACTCCCAGTGGTTAAGACTACGTTATTTTTCAAATTTCATTGAAAAAAGCTGACGGCATCAGAAGCCTCAGAACTAGCCCTTGGCCCCAGCACTGCTGGCAAGGAGCCCATCAAAGTCAGTCAACATGCCGACCTTGAATACTTCATTAGACATCAAGCTGACCCAGATAAATGTAGACATTTGCAACGACCTACAAAATAAAATGGCCGAGTTGACCCTCCGAGCACAATAGGTCTAGATCCAAGAGTTGGAGACAACCAGAACTTCTTCAACCAGAAATTATTCAGGACATCGGAGGGAAGATCCAGACAAAAGGGGAGAAAATCAAGGTTTTTTTGTACGACTCGGTCCTCAGCCAGGTTATCCGAAGGGCTAACAGTCCTCAAGCTCCTTATAAAGCCCTGCTGATGAGGAGTATATGGGAAACGCCTGTCAGTTACACCTTGCAAAGAGGAGCAGAATAAACAATAAAAACAGGCTACACACAGCACTGTGGGTATGACACACAAGTACTAACTTAAAGTAGGTAGCAAACAGCATCTAATAGTCAAACTCTGTGTTGAAGTCAAGAAAACCCCCCAAAACTTTTGGGTCAAGTTCTGACATTTGTAAAGTAACACCTGCTAAAGGCAGAGTATAACTAGCTGGGATGCCATAAGGTAAATAAAAGACAATATTTAGAGAGTTACTGTTGTAAACTGTACAAGACACATTGGATCTGTATGAAATGCTTTTAATACTAGACCTGATATTCATATGATCACAAGTCTTTACCATCAACATTAAGTGAAGCAGTTATTTTGGTACTTCCTAAAAATGGTAAAGACTTGGAGAAAGTCTGGCCAAATGCATTCTGAAGAGTCATAAAGGAAACATTTACTTGAGTAATATTGTTTTAAAAAAAGTTACCTTTAGGACTATTTTTATTGTACTGTACTTCTTACTTTTTAAGAAATATTCTTATGAATTATCGCTGCTCTTACCTGAGTAAAATGTCTGGCTACTCCGTCCAATTTAAGTTACTTGAGCTATTCAGAGATATTAGCTGAATATACAGCAAATAGTAGCTATTGTCAGTGGACTTTCAGTGGAACCCTGCTCTAATATGATTACATTAAGAATTATTGTTATGTTTTATCTTAAAAAATCTCAATTTGGAAGTATTTCTACTGCAGGAATTTGTTGTTTGTAATCATGTCATTTTTTGTATTTTACTCTTTTAAATACAAGAACTTGCACATAAAGTCTGTCTGACTGCATCAATTCTAAACAATAAATAAGATGTTCAACAAGTACTCTGTAATTGAGAAGCCTTTTTACCAAATCTCCTTTTACCGTGTTAAAGAAATTCTGAAATGACTTTTTTAACTCTTTGCTTGATTTAAAAAATGTTAATGTTTTTCGGTACTCTTTCTGCCTCTGCGCATTTATATGTATTCCCTTTAATACCATTAGTGGGTATTCAATGTCATCCAATCTTCTGAGATGCAAAATAAAATAATAATACTAAGTGTGAATGCTGGAAAGGTTTTAATTCAAGATGGTACCCCTTCACTATTTTAGGGAGGTTTCATTTAGGACAGTATTTATCTTATGTGCAGAATTATTGTCCAAAAATCCCGAATCCAGAATACTAATAACTCAAACTCCATTCAGTTTTATAGAAATGATTGATGAACTCAGCAGGGACGGTTTTCTCCCACAATATTTAAACAGGCCTAAAATGTTATGTTTTGGGGGGAAAATCCTTTCTCTAAAAATGTAGCCATTTTTTTAACCAATAATATTGATTTACAAAGCATATAGAAAAAAAACAAACTCTAAACAAACGAAGAACTCACGGAGAACAAAAACTATTGATTGAAGTAAAGTATTTATTTTTTTCTTTTCATTTCTTTCTATTCTTTATCCTGCCTGGCAACTCTCACATTCAGTATTATTACTATATGCCTTCCTAGAGCTATAACAGAGTAAGCTTTGCAAGTGACTTACTTCAAAGTATTCTTCTTCTTGCAATATATTTTTTTAATATCTTAGTTCAGAATGGTCCACTGAGCAATGCAGCTTTACAGGGTGGAAGACCACTAAAGCAATACTGCGCCAACCCACACTAGATGCCAAAAAAGTGGAGTCAAAATTAAACAACTAAATTTCCACAAATTGATTTAGTAGAAGAGTATGTGCAGAAACTTATACGTACAACTACCTTTATGAATAAAGAAAAGCTGCTGCAGTAAGGCACAAAGCACATGAGAAGAGAAATGCTGCAAGTACCGAAAACATCTGCAAGTTAAGAAAAGCACCAATCTAGCTTTGTATAGATAGATGCTTAAAAAAATCATAAGAAGACTTATTTCTTCTCTCCAACTTTCCTCAGGGTGGTTTATGCTAAAGGTTCGGTCCCTGAACATTAATTCATAGTAATATCGATGGTCTGGACCCATATATGTTGTTTTCTTTTCACAGCTTCTTGATTTTGCATAATGCAATGGTTTATTTCCTCTCTCCCCTTTCATTTTTCATGTTTCTCAGCTTCAAGTTGATGTATCTCCCTCCTGAGTGAACCTGGAAAGATTTTTAGGGCAAGTGTGTGCAAATATCTTGTTCTTTAAAGATAAATAGTTGAAACCACGCTTCAAACAGTGGATAAGTCTGAAATATTTTGTCTGATTGAAATGGCAAATGTATTTAATTATGAATAAAATATATTTTATGCACAAACTCATCCCCCTAATAATGTCTAAAAAAAACTAAAACCTTTACAACAACACCCCAAGAGTCATAAGATATAAAATCATCCAATTCCAGAAACTAAAGAAAATGTTTATGTCTGCCCTCCTTGTGACCTAGTGATCTGGAGTGAGTCTTGATATCTGGGGTCAGTAGCGCCTCTTCATCAGTCCTGGGTCCAGTAGGGCGAGTCTGGGGCTGCCCATACCTCCTATTGAGCATATTTTCCTTCTGAAGAAGCTTTGTAAATCCTATATACACCAGCATGCCTACACATACATACCACAGGAGTTTTGTTCCAGGTGTTCCCGGATACACACAATACTAAATACTAAGCTGCAGCTACAGATATACACCACCCTGAATAATATTGTGTAGTCACCATAGGTTTTGCCTTCCTTTCACATGGATATCTAAAGGATACCTACTGCTCTTGAAGCTAACACTGCTATGTTAACTTTGTTTTTTGTTGTCTTCTTTTTGCTGTTACTGTATGTTCTCTGCTTTCTGTCCGTCTCCTCTCATACAGGTGTGGAATCAGACTTCTAGGAGTTACTGAATATCTTCTGTGTCGTCTATTTTTGCTGTTAGGGTTAGTCCTGTTTTATTTTCTCTCTTTCGATGCACTCTTTCCTGTGTGCCTCCCTCTTTCCCTTATGCCCCCTTTCTCTCTCACCTCCCTTTCCGTCTCTGTGTCCAGTGTATACCATTTTACTCCCAAATCAATTTTTTATGAAGTTTGATTGACAAGTATCAAGCAGAACCTTTTGGCAAAGGTCATAATGACTTGCTTGTGAAAGCAAAGCTATTGGACAATCATATAGCTCTGGGACATCTATTACAGAGCTATATTGCCAAAACAGAACACTCACACAAAAAATTAAACGTTTCATGTCTTACTGATGACCAGTCAAATCTATGTAGGGGCACCTCAAGGATCGATAACAGACCCATTCTTTTTTCTACAGGATTTGCACTAATTTTTGATAATAAACAATCCCTTTTTTTAGGTTTCTACATGTTGCAGCACCACAAATGCAAACCTAACAACCTTGTGGCTGCAAAATAGAGAAAAAAAAACACTTTTCTCCTATGACTGGTTATACTAACATTCACTTGTTTAAAGAAAACCCTCTTTCTTTTTATTTGTAATATTATTCCCTATCACAAAAATTCACACAATTGTATATATATATATATTTTTTTTTTTTTTTTATTTGCCTATAATTTGCCTTTTTTTTTTTGCTTAATGTTATCTGTTTCTGCAGTAAAACAGATTCAACAGTGGGTAAAAGTGGATCTTCTTTTTTTTTTTTATTTTTTTTTATTATTATTTGTAAACAGATTAAATAAGCTGGCCCACATTACTGCTCTCTAGTTTACCGTTACCACTAACTCTATTGAAGTTTTTAAAATTAGGCAAACTTGAGAATGACAAAAATAAAAACCTATATTTAAATCCAGTTTCACAATGTAAGTACACCAACGAGCCTTTCTTTAACACTTCAATACTTTCTGTGTTATTTACAGCATCCTCCTTTATGACACTAAACCATAGTCTGGTTCAAGATGAGCAGTGGTGCGGTTTCTACTGGCATTATCATACTAGAAACACTTATTATTATTATTTGGGATGATTTTATGGTGATATATCTTTATCTAGTAACCCTGCATATTTACTCTGCTTTGAGAATAGTAAGTAATACAGCAACTACAGTAGTACAGCAACTTTAATTGCCAGAGCTCCTAATCAGAACAATACCAGAAGTGACTTTGGAAACTGGAATTTCCTTGAAACGGAGGTGACAACAGAGAGCATGGAAAGTTTTTAAGACTCAAATCGATGCAAAAGTTTTCTGAAACTTAAACCATGACTGGTCAGATTAATATGTGTTTAAGTAGGTGCATGACCAATCCAGAGCTTTCAGTGTTGCTGTTCTGTTACATGCAAAATTCAGTAACTCCATTCAGACACTACATTTTGGATTGGATCTTGGATTTTACAGTTAAAAAGCACTTCCTGTTCATATTGTTTGGAGTTACTCTAATAAACTTACAGTTCTACAACATCTTAAAAAAGCATGTTCACTCCTTGAACTTTTTTGTTTTATATATATATATATATATATATATATATATAATGTTGTTTTTGTTAACTGGGAGGGGATCCAGGAGAAGTCACATAACCTGTTCCCATCTGGCCTGGGAATGCCTTGTAATATCCCTTAACATCCCTGATGTTTCCTTAGATGGATGTCTTGGTTTTCCTTTTACCCAAAGTAGTGTCCCATAACCCTACTGTATCTCAGATAGGATGAATGGATGTCCGGACAGATGGATATCAACACACATTTCATTGTATTTTATTGGATTCAGTACGGTAGTTTGCAAACACCGTATTGCAGAAAAGAAAATATAAGTAAGAAAAATTTGTATCGTTTTTATACGGTTGCTGAGGGCTTTCAAAAACAATACAAATACATAATTTAAAAGCAATACAAGTACTTGAAAGACAACAGTAAGTCTTCAAACAAATTGACCAACACACAACCACACAAATACACACAGAGAAGAAATACTTTATTCACAGAAAACAGAGAGCAAAAGAAGTAAAAAAAAATGCTACAAACACATAAATTATATTAGCACACAAAACACATGCAAAAGGAAAATGCTGCAAGTTGCAAAACATAAAAAATAAAAATTTTAATTACGAAAACAAACAAACTAGCTTTGCATCACACATGTACTCCACACCACTAGGGGGAGATGATCATTACTACATATAGGTTCAGACCGTAGATATTACCTATGAATGAATGTCTATAGACCAGATTCGTTTGCAAAAAATATTTGAATTGCCTGTCCAAATGACATTTGAAGAAAAAAAAGAAAAACAATTATTTTGAATAATTTTTTAAACAATCTCTCTGAGCATCCTGTCTTTAATGAGGATCTGGTCACATATGAGTTGCTACTTAACTCCAACTAGTGGTGTGGAGGACTTCCAGTGTGTGCAACATTTTTGGCCTGCATGTGTTTAGTGCAGTGTTGGGCACATTACTTTGAAAAAG
>NW_015150954.1:381495-390659 GCF_000732505.1 Cyprinodon variegatus
TGCGCACGAGTCCTATCATGAAAAAAGGTTCATTGAGCGACCTGAGTAACGCGCAGTAACGGGGTGTCTCCAATGGTAACTGCGTTATAGTTACAGTCAAAGTAATTAGTTAGATTACTCGTTACTAAAACAAGGTAACGCCGTTAGTAACGCCGTTACTTTCAACGCCGTTAGTCCCATCACTGGTTTAGTGTTAGTATCTTTTTTTGTGTTTGCAGTTTGTTTGCACTTTGCTTGCTGCTCTATATTCCCTGTGATTACAGCATTTCACTTCTCTAGTAATGTCCCTTTGCATGAGTTTTGTGTTTGTCTCATTTTCACATTTGCTATTCTAATTTTTTTGTTTCCAAGTCTTATTTTTGCATTTGCAGTTCTTTTTGAATTTGCTGTTAGAATTTGCAGGACGTTTATACCCTTTGGCCACAATAATGTTGAATTTGTATTTAAACTCAACATAACCCTGAACTCACCATTCCCACAGGAATTAATATGCTTTGGAGATGATTTTTTATTCAGGGACAGAGGAACTTTCCAGAGTTTATGGGAGGATGGATGGAGATAAACAAGAAAGATGGAACCACTACTTTTATTCTACCAAGGTGAGAAGAACATTAAGCCAAGAGGACCACTGTAATGTTGGGGAAGCTGGAAATATCCATATTTCAGGAGTGTCTGTAGAGAGGACCGTCAGCAGTCAGGTATACCACAAAAACCACTGGATAAAGAAAAAATAAAAAAGAAGATCAGTGTATAATAGCCACAAGTCATGTACTTTATGAAGCAAAAATGGAAAAAATGTTCACCCTGTGAAGCTAAACTGTATTTCTTTGGAGGAATTAGAAAATCTTTGATTGATAGAGCTATAATCACACCAAGAGTTTGGTGACCCAAAAGAAATGCCTGGGTCACCAACCAAAATCACTTTATAATTTATTTGTAAAACATTTTAAAAGCTGGTTGTTTTTTTTTCTTTAAAACTGCACTACTTTGTGTCAGCCCTCTGCAGAAACTCCTGATAAAATCAGTTAAATTTGAAGGTTTCCATGTGACAAAATATGAAAAGGAACAGAGAGGGAATATCGGATAAGTAACTGATGGGCAAAAAAGATAATTAGGGTTTTTTAATGGTTTTAAATATATCTATAAAAAGACAAACTTTATGTTTGTCTTAAAAAGTGCTATTTGTATTTGATTTTCTTTATTTTGGGAAAGAATATTTGAAAATCATTTTTACAATGTTAAAAACCAAATCCAAATACCGTAGTGATAAAAATGAGAAAATCTATATTTATTAATTCTATTTACATTTTTATTCCAATTAATTTTCCATTTATTTTTATGGTCTGATCTAAACCCTACCTCTCTCAATTCCAATACACACCTGACCCTGCACCTAATCTAAACTCAATTCACACTTTAGTTCTGAACCCCAATCCCAAATCAAGAACATATCTTTGCTTCTTGGGACTAATGGACTGAACCACAGTACCTGTAAGACTCTCCACATGGTAACAAATGCATAGCCACACACACATTGTTATCTTGCTATATGTAGTGAGGACTATGTGTGGACTCCCATTGTTTTCTATTGCTTTTCAGTTATTTTCAGCCCTTTCCATGCCCTAACCCTGACAAAAAACCTAACCATAAGCATTACTTTTGCAAACCCATCTCTAAACTTTACTTAAGCTCGAAAACTAGTTATTAGAAAAGGAAGTGAGAACCAGTAAAATGTTCTCAACTTTGGAACAAAAAAGTCCTCAATTTGATGATGAAATTGGAAAATTATCCTCACTATGATGCCAAACCAGGAGACCCCCATTCCCCATACACACACAGTGTTCAACTAACCTGAATGTCAGAAACAAGATTCAACTTTCCAAGTATTTTTTCCTTTTAAACAACAGAATCATCCATCAGCCCCTCACTGCCCCCCTCCCCTCCCTCACCCTGTTCTGAGGGCAGCAATGGCGAGCTGCCACATTCCTCGCCGCTGGGAAAACAACGAATCACATCCCAGGAAGTCAGAAAGGAAGAAGCTGGCTAATGCTTTCCTGTTAAACACTAAAACACACTCTCATACACAAACAGTGAGACACACACGACCTCAGCCAGTCCAAACCATAATTACAGACTGCAGATGTTTGGCAGTTAAAGTTTCACTGCAGCAAAGAGTTACAGACCCAAGAGGAACCGGTACTGAAACCAGGACCCGGGATCTGGAGCAGAACCACAGCAGATAGTTTAACATAAAGTGCAAATAATGGGAGAATTAGGAGCAGCATAGAGCAAAATCAATCAAAATCTTTAAAGTAGTTGAGTGATACATTATTTCACAAGTAAAACCAGAACTTTCTGAAAGTTCATCTTGTCTGCAAATCTAAAGGTGATATTTAAAGTTCAGATTCTGTCACAGTTATTTTTATTTTCTCCGTTGGTAGTTCGAAGGTGATTTTTGTTTTGCTGTTGGCTCTCAGAGTTCTTCTGCTGCTCGGGTCCCATTTCCCTCCTCCCGTCGTCATGGTGACGCTCAGCTATGCAGAGCCTGAATACAGTCAGCAGCTTCGCGGAAAGAGGCCTTTGTTACCCACAACCCCCCATCACCTCCTCCCCCCGCCCGCTCCCCTTTTTGCTTTTCTGTTCATTTCAGCTTCATTTTCCAACAAATGAGAAACTACCTTCAACCAACTATGATTCCAATATATGTTCTAGCCTGTCAACGAACACACCCTGTTACTAATGAAAAATGTTTAACAACTTGCACTTTTTGCTACAAACTTTTTGTCAAGCATTTATGTGACCAAACAGCACAGATTGGGT
Organism: Cyprinodon variegatus; assembly: GCF_000732505.1. Classification (NCBI taxonomy): domain Eukaryota; kingdom Metazoa; phylum Chordata; class Actinopteri; order Cyprinodontiformes; family Cyprinodontidae; genus Cyprinodon; species Cyprinodon variegatus. The sequence continues at coordinate 384,316 of NW_015150954.1, forward strand.
CATGATTTGTCACTGAAAGTCCCCTTTTACTCATCTATTCCCTGTAGAGAAAATCCAGTTTACCAGAATCTGTTCAATTATTAAAAAGAACCCAACTGTCAATTTTCAATTCAGTTTAATTTTATCTAACAAATTTACAACACAGCATCTCAAGGCACTATGCAGAGACAATTTAACCAGATCATAAGTTTTCAATCTAAGACAAACCAGCTGATTGCATCGACTAATTGACTTGATCCCTCACACCAAGCATGCTTGTAGCAACAGTGGATAGGAAAAACGGTTTAACAGGAAGAAAAACAGACAACCTCCGAGTCAAAGCCCATGCCAGAGGATGAAAGTGAGAACACAGTTAGTCACAGTCAGAGAAACAGGACTACAATGAAAAAAAAAGGCCAAGCTCCCACTTCTATTAGCAAAGGTGTTGATGGCAGCAGCACAACTGATATTTCTCTCCTGGATGGAGTCACAGCCAAACAGGAATAGACCAGATAAAGCTACTATGATGAGAAAAAGCAGAGAGAACATAAAGTTAGGAATTGAACTAACAAATACTGCAGAATGGGAGAATAGAGATGAATAGTGGTCCCTATGTCCTACAGCAATCTAAGCCTATAGCAGCATAACTATAGAGATAGCTCAGGATAACCTGAGCCACTCTATTCTTTTTAGTAAGCTTTATCAAAATGGAAAGTTTTAAGCCTACCCTTAAAAGTAGAAAGGGTCTCTGCCTCACGGACTAAAACTGGTATTTGGTTCCACAGGAGAGGAGCCTGATGACTAAAAGATCTGCCTCCAATTCTACTTTTAGAAATTCTAGGAACCAATAAACCTGCAGATTGAGAGTGAAGTGCTCTGTTAGGAACATAAGGAACAATCAGATCTCTGATATAAGATGGAGCGTGGCGATTTAAGGCTTTATATTTGAGAATTCTTTTCTGAATTGAACAGGAAGCCAATGAAGAGAAGCCAGGAAAGGAGAGATATGATCTCTCTTTTAAATTTTCATCAGAACTTTGGCTGCAGCATTTTGGATCAGCTGAAGGCTTTTGTGGACTTCCTGATAGTAAAGAATTACAATAGTCCAGCCTTGAAGTAACAAATGCATGGATTAGTTTTTCAGCATCACTTCTGGACAGGATATGTCTAAGCCTTGAGATATTTCAGAGATGAAAGAAGGGAATTCTAGAAACCTCTTTGTTATAGGATCTAAATGACAGGTCCTGATCAAAAATAACACCAAGATTTTTTACTTTATTATCTAAGATCAATTTAATGTATCCAAATAAACTGTGTGGAATTTTACCTCAGGATGGATGGGTGAATGGACACTGTTTTAAAACAGAGTATTGATGTTTTCACAAACCATGGGATTTAATTGATGTATTTTCTTCTTTTATTTACTTATAAAAGTAAACAAAATCTTATAAAATATTCTTATGATTATTATTAATTGTTGTCAGTCGGTGAGATCATTGAGTTGATGAGCAGCAGAGCAGGAGGAGGGCGGCATCATCTCCATCCTCCACCTCCTCTTCAGTGCGCGCGCGTGTGTGAGCGCGCGTGTGCGTCCTCTCTCTCACTCCGCTGATTGGACTCTTATTGCTCGCAACTCTGACTGAAGATAGAAAATATGAAATAAGATAAAAAGTTTTCTTGAGAACAACTCGATCATCTGAGCGTCGCTGCTGCAGATTTTTCTTTTCTTTTGGGGATAAAAGAGGGGAACTGCGCGTCTGGGAGTCGCTTCATGGTGATTTGCTGGGAGGATCTGCGCTCTGCTTCATTCAGGTCAGCTTTAGGAAAGGAATCAGATTTTTTTTTTTAAGGATTAAAAAACATCTCATTACAGTTATCTACGTGTTATGTTAAATGAAGTTGCATCGAGGCAGTTTGACTTTTTTATGGGAAACAAACTTCAGTGATCTATAGGGATCAGAAAAAGAGCAGATAACTGTGACTTTGATAAAATATGGCGACATTTTTCAGGTTTAAATTGTTTTTTAAAATGGTTTATAACCTTGACATAATATCATGTACTATATGGTTAAATCCGTTTCTTAATTTACATGTTGCAACAGGACAGTAGGGTTATTTTCGGTGTAAAGTTTTCACATAAAAGCATTTTTTTGTTTGTTTGTTTCATGGAGCTGAGAGACAAAAATATGATTTTTTTAAATATCAGACCCTTGCAGAAATGACTATTTTGTATTCAAACCTCAAATGAGTATATTTTATCGATCACTTTGATATTTTTTAGAAGGTCTGTGCTCTTTCTTCACATGAAATATGAGTAGCCCACCTTCCTTTGAATTTTGAGAAATTAAATATAGGCTTAGTTAATTTTATGTGAAATTTAAAACAATCATACTTTTGTTGATTTTCCCTTTGTTTTTGATACATTTATTTACTCTAGTCGTCATGTTTGAAACTAAAAACAAAGTATTTCAAAGATGAGTGATAATGTTTCCGGAAGAAGCTGATGCGTTTCATAACGTTTGAAGATATTTTGAGTTAATTCCTGAAAAATTAGACATTCTGGCTGCTTTTTAAGGGGAAATGTTTTTGCCTGTAGTTGGATGGGGCTCGACTTCCTAAATCTGCAGTAAGGGAAGTTTTTAATGAGCTTTAATTAACTTCAGAGCATGCCGCAGCTATTTCTGGCTTTTTCTTTCTTTCTTTTTTTTTTTTTTTTACTTTATCCTAAATTGTTTTCCAGCTTGGTTCCCGTTTTCACTCTTATTCTAGAAATTAATAAAATGCCCAGGGCGAGGAACTTTTTTTCGTTTCTTTGGTGGGGGGGGGGGGGATTTATTTATTTAAATGTATATTTCTCTGCATGATATGAATCTGGGTGTTTCGATTAGATGGCAGTTATAAACCCATTCGTTACTCTGAAGAACCTGTTCAATCAGAGAACAATTGTTTATGCATATACTGACTTTCTCTGCAGGACCATGACCTTCACCAGCAGCAGAACTCTCTCTGCTCAACCTCAATGCGGCCAAATGACATGAGGAACTAAAGATTGAGGACATTGCACCCCCTGCTGGACTCCACTTGCAGCTGCAGGCCATGGATGAGCCCGGTTACTCCGACCTTATTGCCACACATTACAACTACACTGGGAAGTTCCGCAAGTCCACCCAGCAGGACTCGGGTCTAAAGGCTGACTCTGTTATTTTCATCATTGTATGCTGCTTTATCATTCTGGAGAACATCCTGGTCTTGACCACCATCTGGAGGACCAAGAAGTTTCACAAGCCCATGTACTACTTCATCGGGAACCTGGCGCTATCTGACCTATTGGCTGGCATTGTCTACACCGCCAACATCCTGCTTTCTGGTGCCAACACCTACAAGCTGACCCCCACACAATGGTTCTTCAGGGAGGGCAGCATGTTTGTGGCGCTGGCAGCGTCCGTCTTCAGCCTGTTGGCCATTGCTATTGAGCGCCACCTCACCATGCTGAAGATGAAGCTGCACAACAACGGAAACACGTTCCGAGTCTTCCTCCTGATCAGCACTGTGTGGATGATTGCAGCAGTGCTAGGCGGACTGCCGGTGATGGGCTGGAACTGCATCCAAAGCATGGAGCAGTGCTCCACCGTGCTGCCACTGTACCACAAGACCTACATCTTGTTCTGCACCACCGTCTTCAGCATTATCCTCATGGCCATCGTGGTGCTCTATGCCCGGATTTACGCTCTGGTACGCACCCGCAGCCGCAAACTCGTGTTCCGCAAAGTCACCAATGGTCGAAGCAGCGCCAATGCCAACAATAAGAGTTCAGAGAAGTCCATGGCGTTACTAAAGACTGTCATCATAGTTCTGAGCTGCTTCATCGCCTGCTGGGCACCGCTTTTTATCCTCCTGCTCCTAGATGTGGCCTGTGAGACCCTGACCTGTCCCATCCTCTACAAGGCTGAGTGGTTCCTTGCACTTGCTGTCCTGAACTCTGCCATGAACCCGCTCATCTACACACTGACCAGCAACGAGATGCGTCGGGCTTTCCTCAAGACACTGCTTTGCTGCACCGCCTGGATTCGACCGAAGCCCAAGTTCACAGGACCGATCATGGGAGCGGAGTTCAGCCGCAGCAAGTCGGATAACTCCTCGCACCCCAATAAAGAGGAGGGAGAGTACTCACCGAAGGAGACGACAGCAGTATCCTCAGGGAATGTCACCTCGTCGTCATAAACAGGAGACAGGGACAGGTCACACAGAGAGTTTGTGAATATACTGAAGATGCATTTGTTGTTATCTTCAGCCTACACACAGATCAGGACTCATTGGAGTATTGAGACTTGCTAAACTGGTTGAAGTGGAACCAGTGGAACCTGAAATAGTGGGAGTGAACACATTGTATGTAGTTCGTATTGTCCGTTCATTGTACTTGTAGCAACTCTGAACGTTCTGCTCCCAGTTGTAGTTCAGCGGGGTTCAGCCTCAGTCAGGACTGGGTCAGAACAGAACTGGATTCATTAGGTTTCCTCTCAGTCTTGTTGATGAAGCGGAACATTTTCCTTGGAACACAAAGTTATGGGAAACTGGGAGCACTGGGAGACGGTATAGCAGCTCTAGAAATGAATGTTGAGGGGAAATGAGCTTCTTAGATCATTTCTGTTTGAACCAGACTTTATTCTCACCCTTCAATAACAAAAAGAACTTGTAGCTTTTAAACCCACTACTGTTGGTTATTTAAGAGATTGATTCATGTAAAATGTCTTTCCTCCATCCACTATTCTTAAGAAACTCAATGTTTGAATGTCCGCATGTGAATTAAGAGCTCCGCTGCTTTTTCTCATTTTTTGGCACATAGAAAAGTTTCCAACATTTATTACAACTTTCTAGAACCAACAGAAACACTTTCTGTTTATTGCTTTTACATTTAAAATAATCATTTTCAAAGAAAAAAAGTATTTTTAGAAGTGCTGCTTAGAAGGCTTGTTAAATAATGAAAATAATACTTTTTAACTATCTTAAATTAAATAATATTAATCATGAAAACATTAACATAATACAATTTTTAAAAACCGTTTCCAGGGGTAAATAAAATTACTTTAAATTCTTACTTGGCTGGGTCAGTTTTCATTTGACCTTATTTTGAATGTCAAATGAAAATAGAATTATGAATTATATGAATTAAAACTTAAATCTCAGTAAAAAGAAATGACCCGCACAAAAAAATAGTTATGTGGTGTTTTATTCTGGTAAAATAAGCTTGCAATAATAAGTAAAAAGCACTTTCTGTGTAGGTTTTTCTGGGAAATATTCTGCCTTGAAGATCTTGCAATTTTGTTTTATTACTGCATGTAATCTAGGGCAACTTGAGGCTGTTTTTAACCATACTTTGTTGGGTGAAATGTTTGTTTTCTATTATAAAGAACATTTGTTTATTCATAAACTGAATTGATAAAGAACTAGAGGTACAAATTTAACATCTCAAAAAGAGACATGAAACAGTTCAAATTTAATTGTAAATAATAAAAAAGGCACTAGCAATTTTTCAGAGCTCCTGGATCCCAGACTACTATATGACATTACGCTGATTGAGACCTGGTTCCTGATCTTTGTTTGGGAGCCAGCTGCAACTTTGGATACTGATATTTTGACCAGTTACATATATGTAAAAAGTGTTTTTGTAAATGTTGTAGAATCTGTTTATCTGAATGTGTTTTCTATGTTTTATGTAGTTGACCTCAGATTAGTTTTACTGATTTATATGACACTAAAAACTCGTTGAAAGAAATACATTCTAACTGTTACAGAAGTACACAGAAACACAGAGGTCCATTTTGAGCCCATATAAATAAGAGCAAAAATAAATGTACCCAAGAATTTGCCAATAAATAACATTAATATTTATGCTGCTTGGAGTCTTGCAAGGCATTGTAAAAGTAGTTTATGGCACAAAGAGGCTCCCATAGAGACTGCAGTCCGTTTCCCTGATTGCCTTTAGCGTTGGTCTCATATTCACTCTGTCAGGAGTCTGTTGGTTAGTCGGAGAGTCCCTGACAGTCCAGCCTCACATGTTCCTGTTCAATCTGTTTAACTCCTAAGTGTTTGTTTTTTTGTTAGAACTTAATAAAAGGAGAATTAGAAACACAGTTTTTGTCTGAATAATAAAAACACACCCAAATGTAAAAATATGAAGGGTAATAAAATTTTATTTATGAGGGAATTATCATATTTGCATCTTGGTATGGATTTTGATATGAGTCGTCACATCATTTCATAGCCAGGAGACATCTGAGATTTCATATAAAGACATCCATGCATCCATCCATCCGGCCATCAATCCATCCATCCATCCATCCATCCATCCATCCATCCATCCATCC
>NW_015150954.1:390669-472398 GCF_000732505.1 Cyprinodon variegatus
CCATCCATCCATCCATCCATCCATCCATCCATCCATCCATCCATCCATCCATCCATCCATCCATCCATCCATCCATCCATCCATCCATGTTTCCAGAATGAATCCAAGACCAAGACAAGAACGAATATGTACCTTAGTCCATTCAAAACCCTCTTGGTCTGCCATCCTGTTCCCACATTATGGGAATGTGGGATTATCCAAGCCTTTGGACTCAGACAGGGAATGTTGGCTCATACCATCTTTTAGTGTGTACCACCCACAGAAGCCTGACCAGCTGAGAGTAGTTTTTAACTCAAGTGTTTGAAGGACAGTCCCTTAACAAAGTCTCATTAAGTGGACCAAACCTAAAAATACACAACCAGGTGTCCTTATAGGAAAGAGGCTATGGCCTTTTCCGATGATGTACAACAAATGTTTTATTGTTTTGAAGTCAGAGAGGGTCAACGTTCTAATCTATGATTCCCTTGCTATTAAGATAGTTACCCTAGGAAAGGCCTTTGTGACTCTAAAATGAAGGTTCAATTATTTGGGTATAGTCCTTCCCCAGCTGTGGATATTTACTGTATGAGGCATATGCAGTTTAAGGAGAACTATATTGACATGAAGCAAAGCAGTTCATTATGAGACATTTTTATAATGATAATGGCCGTGCATCTACTGAAACAGGAGAAGAGGCTGTTAACATACTCAAAAAGGCACGAAACATGCTGGCCCAGTTGAACAAATTAAAATATCATCTAATGACCAGAAGTATTTAAAGCATTTCCTGCTGTATGAGAGAACCAAGGACATAGAGGACTTGGATTTTTGGATTCAGCTCCTAATAATAGGAGGATGCTTGGTCCTTCTAAATAGATATTATCATGAAAAAGGTTCATCATATGCTTCACATAACACAAAGAAGGCTCAGAGGAGTTTGATTTTGGACTATTAGCATTAAACACGTTGTCTCCAAAGCTGCTCACAAATGTGTTCTCTGTCAAAAGCTTAGAAATCAAATGTAGACTGAAAATATGGCAGATTTAACCATTGACAGGTTGTTACCCATGCCACCATTCCCCAGTGTAGGACAGGATGATTTTGACAATTGGACAGTCACCACACGTTGCACCAAAGGAGAAGGCGCAGACCACAAACATTGGGGTTTACTTTTGTCCACAAAGAGGTATGCATATTCAGCTCATTGAATCAATGTCAATATTCAGCTTCACCAATTTACTAAGGACCTGCTCAAAAATTTTTCTCTGATAGAAGATCTAACTTCTTTGGACTGTGTAATAACCTAGAAGCCTAGAAGCTACAAGTTTTCGAGCTAAAAGCTTTCCAGCTAGAAGCTTTCCAGCTGCTAAGAGCTAGAAGCTCTTAGCACTAGAAAAAAGGATGTGCATGGCTCTTTAACTCAAACGTTTTAAAGAAAGGTTAATTCTTGGAGCCATTTAGTGGAGTTGCGTGAAACATCTTGGACAGCATTCTTTTAAAAGCTGCACATATCCAACTCACATATCAAGTGTTAAGTACTTTCATTGCAGAAGTGATGGCAGAAATGTGTGCAAGACCATTTATACCAGTCTCAAAAGATCCAGACAAACCACATCTCGTCACTCAAACAATATCCTAAAGAGTTATCTGAAGCTTTGCACCTCCAGACCTCTACTCAAAGCAATCGAAGCAACTAGTGTGTCTGGAAGACTATGAAAACTATGAAGACTTAAAACTATGAAGACCATTGAAGACTAAGGACACTAAAGATTATGGAAGCAATGGAAAGGTGAGCCATTAATGATGAATGGAACATCAAAGATGGTGGCATTGTGATACTGAAAGATGGTCTTAGAAATGACAGGTCCATGGAAAGACCTGTAAGAATATTTGAGAGTAAGGACAATACAGTTCAAAAAGTATAAGTGAAAATGATCCATTTCTGATTCTAAATTCCAGGGTTTATCAAATTTCTACATTTGAACTGTTCTGATGAAAGTTTTTCTAAGCTGGACAAATAAAGATGACAGATACCTTTTATATCCTTCTATCTTCTTCCGCTCATTGCATCAGGGTCGTGGTGGGGTCGTTGCCTATCTCCGGCAATCTATGGGTGAGAGGCGGGGTACACCGTGGACAGGTCGCCACTCAGTCGAAGGTCAACACACAAATTTTGATTTGCTTTTCGCATTTCTAATTAACCTACAGTCAGGTTTTTAGGCTGTGGGAAGCCGGAGTACCTGGAGAGAACACACACATGCGAAGAGAGAATATATAAACTCCCTGTAAAATCTATGGGGATGTAGAAAGAATGATGCAGTACATTCACATATGGTTAGGCAGAGCCATCTTAGTGGAACATGAATAAAAGGAGTTATTTTATACAAGAGTACCGCTACCCCCCTGTGGTCACATATCGGTGCTGCATTAGAGTGTCTAATGTCATACCTCTTTTTCTATCTGTCAAATGCTGATCTGTAGCAGAAGGGATACTTAGTGCTGAAGCAGCCAAAACTTTAACTAAAACCTGCTCATTACGATCACAATATTAACATTATTAAAAAGCCACTCTTCTTTGACACAGGCACACAGGGAGATCAAATAGGACCTTTGGGCAGCAAAATATCAACAGCAGTCCAAAAAAACCCTGAGCGATCACTGAAAGTGGGTTTGGACAGAGACGACCTTTGGGTAAATAACTCCAGCGTCAGAGGAGTTGCTATATAAACAGACTTGAGCATTTAGCAGCATTTGGATCAGTTTTTCTCTTTGAAATCAAATGGATCAGATTGTGCTCTTGACGTTGTCTCTCTGCTGTGAGTACTTCTAATCTGTGCTTTTCATCTTGCTTGTTTAGAAGAAATACATCAACTCATAATGAGAGAAAGTTTTAGTTGTTCTGCCGTGATCTAATTTTTAAAAAATAATTTTTTTAACAACTTTCCAAAGGATTTTTTTACACAGCACTTTCTAATAAAAAAATGACAATACAGAAAATAGAGATGAAATATTTTGTGACCTCAACCATGCACCCACAAGTTGATTAACCTTACTCCTGCTTGTCTCTGATTGGTGGACAGGGTGGACGACCACTGCCAGGTATGTGTGGTCAGGTGAGTCAACTTTAATACATCCTGTAACCTTTCTGCAAGATTTTCTTTGGTCAAATTCTAAAAAATAAGGTGATTTATGTATGATTAATAGTAAAATATGACATAAAGGTTAGAAAAACTGGAATCAAAACATAAATTCCTGAGGTCTCTATCAGGAATTAGGCTTTTGTGTACTTTATTCGTTAAGACTGTGACCCCAAATAACTTTGACAAAAATTGATAAATTTATTTAGCAGTGTTTCACAATATTACACACAAGTTTTATGAGTTTAATAATTATAAAACATATTAAATACAAAAAATTATTTTCCTTTAATTTGAAAATTATAACAAAATGTCTCTTAAAGTTTTAAAGTTACCCATGCCTGAACAAGAAAAAAAAAATGTTTCTCAAGGTTGATTCAAAAAAGCTTGATAGAACCAGTGGCGATTTCTCATTGAATACTAGGGAGGCAAAAGCTCCCCCGTACATTTCATAAAATTATCAATAAAATATAATATATAATATATGATATGCATTGTCAAACTTCATTAAAGTATTCCTTAAACAGCATTAAATATGCCCTAAAAATTCATTTGTATATTGTGCATAAATCAGCTATTGACCCCACTCTCTGACACAACCACCTCCCCAGCTCTGGGGCAGGAGGTTGCTGCCTGTCCATCTCTATGAGAAATCCCTGTTAAGGTTTGAACCTCGGTCTGTTGAGGAAAGCAACAATAAAGTAAAGCACTAATTGGTTAACAAAGAAAAATACGTCACTTCCAGGGAGACTAAACCTCTTATGGGCAGGGGCGGGTCATGAAGCTGGCAGCTTGATGCTGATTGGCAAACATACCTAAGAATTTTTTAAGTCACAGCGAGGAAGTTTACCTCATGAGTCAAGAGGGAAAGTAGACCTAATCCTTCATTCAAAACAGTCATCTGTGTTGAACTCTTGCCGCATTTCTGGGGTTTATTATTTCCGAGCACTTCAGAACAGCTATTTTCACTCGTTATAGTGATGTTTTTTATGTGCTTCAACATTTTTAATACAATATGTGATGTTCAAATTGAATTAACACCATTCAGCCTCCCCTGTTTCAGAGAGCAGCAGCCACCACTGCACAGGACTAGTCAAAGTAACCCTTTTACTCCAGTGTGATAAAGCCCTTAATAGAGGAGGAATATGACATGATCAACTATGCTCATTTTTCTTTACTTAAAATTCACCAGCAAATGTTTTGGCACTAGACTGAGTGAAGCGGCTTTTGCAGTAGAATTTTTACAGGATTAATTATGGCAGATAGTGAAGAAGGTGATTGTACAAGTCTTGCTTTTATAGCTACCTTAATACCCTTTATACCTTAATTTTTTACAAAAATAATTTTAAGACATTTTAATAAAAAAAAAAAAGTATACTCTCAACACTGTTGCCAGTACGTCTGATAGCATATATATCAGGCATACTATGAGTAACTGTAAGTACCTTGTGAGTCTACCATATTACCAGTAACTTGCAGGTGGTCTGCATAGTGGGATGATTTGACCTGGAGTCTTTCTACATATTTTACGCTGTTGTTGTGCAATTATTCCCATTTGATAATGAATATTTATCAAAACCTGAATTAGAAATTATAATTAATAATGTATTATTCCAATCAATATCATCCCCATAGAAAATACATTTTTATGCTTCAATTCACAATTTGGACCTTCAGTTAACAATCATTAACTCAATGTTCCAGCTAATATGGATGTTCAAACTGGTTGTGGACTTGTTTAACCACTTGCAAATGTAAACAGTTTTAATCTATAAGTGCAAATAGCAATTATCAATCATTGACCAAACCCATTATATATATATCACTCTATCATCAAACTATTAACTTGAAAGGGAATTTTCCAGCACTAACTTTTAAGGACAGTAGATAACTTATACAAAACAATCACCAACACATTTCACTTCATCTATGCTGAAATGTATTAAACACAATATTTTCCCTGTTACAAGAAATTATTCAATACAACACACAAACTACTAAGAGAAGAAAACAACAGCAGTCTCTAGAAAAAAATTATCTAGGTTTAGTTTAATTCCATTCAATCTGATCATCAATCAAACCAGCAGCAGGTTATAATCAGGTGAACAGTTCTCCGGACATGTGCGGGACTGACTGGCATTTTACAGTGCTGTCCCAGTATTCAACAAAATTAGACAATATTTGACTGGATCAAATAAAAATGTATAGGTGGGCAATTCTGGAAATGTTGGTATCCAATCTGATACAAAGTATCAAACCTGATACACGGTCGGTATTGTCGATATTTATACTGATACCTTTTATATTTAAGCTTGATGCATCATGTAACTGTTAGCAAATTTGGTGTTTTAATGATTTTTAAATTGTTATTACAATTGAACAATGCAACATTAACAAAACAAGGTTTCAAAACATTTTAAAACCAAATTAGGGAGCTTTAAGGGAATCTGCTACAGTCACTGCATATTGAAGAGGGAATAAAAATATTGATCTTTAAAGAGTTTTTTTCCAATATTAATACCAACCTTGGTATCAGTAGTATTGATACTAGGATCAATCCACCCACCTCTAAATAATAAAGGAGCTGCAGTCTTTACACGTCGAGTCAGCTGCAAATTAAAATGACTGTTTTATGATTGGCAGGCTTTAGAACCCAGTAAATAAGCCAAATTTACTGTGCTTTTTAGATATATAGGAATATATATCTTGACCTCTGAGACAGAGCAAAAAGATCAAATGACTTCCTGCAGTTCTCCGCTTCCACATTCACTGCAAAAAATGTTAATCTAAATAAGCCACTCCTTCTGAAAATAGGTGATTTATTTCTTGTACTTAGGTGGTATAGGAGACTGTTTGAAAATTGAACAAGACAATTAACATTTTAAAATCTTATTTCATTGGCAAAACATCTTATTTACCTACTAAAATTAAGGGTGAATAAACTTCAATTAAGACATTTTTTTGTTATTTCTAGATCATTTTTGCAGTGTTCCTGTTGCTTTTTGTAAATAAAATGTTAAAACTTAAAAAAGAAAAAAAAGAAAAAAAGATATATAGTAGGAGCGATGTTCCTCCTAAATTATCTTAAATTCCCTTTGAAGCCTTGTAGCCACCCTGTTAATTAAAACAAGTATTTCCTTACTATGAAAATCATGGAGTAGAGTAAGGGTTATGTATTTCTGTTGTGCTTTTTTTGTTTTTGTTTTAATCATATTAGGGGTAAATAGATGTTTGATCAATGATCTGACTCTTTATTACACTTGTAATTAGCTCTAATTGATTTTTCATGTTATATATTTGAATGTTTGATTTAGAGTTGCTTCAAAAACTATGCCAATATTTAGACATTTGCTAAATAGAAAACTTAGCAACTCCTCCTTCATGTTAATTATTGATCATTTATAAGAATGATTTAGTGTTAGCACATAATTTAGCATATACTACTACATTGCAGACAAACCTGGGATCCTGGTGGATTATGAAATTTCAGAAGGAGAGACAGCCCAAATCATCTGCCTGCTTCCCATTGCCTATAGCGGAGGGCTATGTCGCCTCTTTAGAGGAGATGCCAGAACCCCCTTCAAGGTGATGACAGCTACAACCTATTCCTGCACTTTCAATCTGACATCAAAGGAGGTGCTGGGAGAGTCTATGGTGGGCAGCACAATCAGGCTAAGGTGTGACTACAGGCTCCAGGATTATACCTCTGTCTTCAGTGACACTAAACCGGTGACCGTCTGGGGTGAGAGTTTATCAGTCTGTAAAGGCTTCTTCAGAAAGAGAGTTTACATTTAACCTATGTTTCTGAAACCATAAAGTAGTGCATTCTCCTGTCTCATGATATGGGGTAGGAAGTGTGTTTTTTTTTACATCGTAGGGTAAACATGAAAGCACTTTAAGTAAGATGTTTAATAAATTTTAAAAAATTACCAAAAATGTTTGGATTTTAGACACATGTTTTAATATGAAATAGCGTAAAAACAATCTTTACTCTGCAGGTACCAGACCCAGCCCCCATCTGTCAATCAACCGCCGTTTGTTCTCAACTGAAGACATCATCGAGGTGACCTGTGCAGGAGGAGAAAGAGAGTCCCCTTCCTCCTGCACTTTCTATAACCCATATATCATCGCAGAGGGTCCCTGCAGCAGAAACATTACAATCAAAAATCTCATCAAATACATAAAACCCAGCGTGCTGCATCTTGTCAACCTCACCTGCACGTATGACCCAGACGAATTTCTCGCCATCCGCTCTGAGTACAGCAACCAGCAGCCACTTATTGTTGTTGGTATGTCTGCAGTTAGAAACAGAAAATATAAGCAGCAAATCATAAGAAAATATCATCACCTTGTAGGTTCTTTGCAGGCATAATGGTAGTAATCTGCAGGTATCTAATGAACCACTTGTAGGTACCCTGTTAGCTTTATTCAAAGTAGATGCAGGTACCCGCAGTAAATAATAAAGTATCTTATTAGTATCTCCTATTTACTCAGTGATACCCTCAAAATATTCTGTAGTTAGTCTGTATATAACCTATAAGTTGACAGATACTAAAGTCCCAAGATTTTTTATATTTATCCTGTTAGATCTGAATAAATACCATGTACATCCTCTCTCTGTCTCTTAAATACATTATCAGTCTTAAGTATCGTATAAATTCCCAATTGCATTTTAAGTACCTCAACAGGTAACCTGATTTTCTTATCTGGTAGGTCAACATTTGCCTCCCTGATAGTCCATTAGCCTTTAAGAAGCCCACAATAGCCTTAAAGTCTCTCTTGTTTTGTTTGTAGGAAGTTTCAATAGTTTTTTTTGTGTTTATTGATGAATAATAAATGTTAATTTTTGTTTATTGATTTGACTGAGACAACATCCCTTCACCTCCCAAGTTTCTTTGCTTTCAGATTCCTTTAAAATTTCTGTTTGGATGTCTTTAGATACCAGCTTAGTTACCGGTACTTCATCTGTCGATTGTTTGGTCTCGATGAGTGACGATCAGCTGGAAGCATTCAGAGAGCGGACATGGAGGTCGTCCGGTGCCAATGGAACCACCATCACCGTTCAGATGACCAACAGCAGCCTGAACATCCAAACGACCTGCACTGAGAGTCTGAACAAAACAAAAGTGATCTGAGCCATGGAGAGAGATAAGGAAGAAACCTTTTTTAAACATAAGATTAAATAAAATAAAATCTAAAGGTGTATTGACTTCTCTGCTATTATCTCTTATGCTATTAAATCTGTTATGATTTAAAGCTCATTAAAGCAGTCATTCTGAGTTACAGTCAATTACATTTTTGCTTTTTTTCCCTTGCAAAAACAGAATCAAGCCTCTCAAAGTCCAGCGAAGATTCGTGCAATTATAATAATTTATAATAAAAAACTAGGAAATAAAAAAGAAGCAGGGCAGAAAAAAAAATCCAAAACAAGGATAAGTGGAAACTCAGGATCCAAACAGGCTGGTTGCAACAACAGGAAACATCTGATTCTAAACAGCGTTAATGAGCAGATTAGAGAAAACTTTTAGAGTAAGAGGAGCAGAGACACCCTTTTATACAGCATGTTTGCTGAGAGATCAAGCTGCTTTTCACATTGAGAATCGAAGGGTGTCGCTAACCGTTTGTGTAACAGTTGTTTCATGTTATCTGTACCTGCTAAATAAGGTTAATCATCTGCTGCTCTTGTGCTTTTAGATCCCAGTTTAAGTTAATAAATGCGTGACCCTTTATTGGTTCTGGTCGTGCCCAGTAGCAAGAAATGTTCTCTTTATTGAGGCTGAGTGTTTCTACTCAGCTATAGTGTACCTCAAGGCACAGTCTTTGGCCACTATCTTTATAAATAGCTTCCTTTGGGCACAGCGTTAAACAGATTGTCACTGGGTTCCATGGATGATGATTTTTTTTTCCCCCCTAAAGGAAACGGCAGCAGTGTTTGTTTTCAGGCTTTCTTCCTTCAAATTGCACTTGAAGTTGCTTTAAATATGCCATAAAATTAGGGCTGAGGCGATTCATCAAATGACCTATAAAAAGTCCTTAAAGCTAAATTTGCCAATTTGATGCGTCATTTAATTCACATGACTGCATACTGGTGCCCTTGTTTTATAAGGGAACACATGCTTCTGTTTACATTCACTGTGACAGAAGAATAGGAAAAGAATGAGAAAAAAAGTCTCAGAAGCCATTAGTTTTGAACCCAAAGTGCTCAGTTTACTGCTGGTCTGCATTAAAAATAACTTTGCTGTAGACCAAGGCACTTCTTAATTAAAAAAATGCCACACCTGTCAAGATAATTTATGTTTTCTAACAAACCAACCTGCTGATCAAACTTTCTGAGTCATCATGCACAATTTTACACCAACCTCTGAGAGGTAAGTTGGTACAGTACAGTCGGTACAAAAAGCTCATGAATAACTTTAAAATATCGAAGCCTGTTTGTTTTTAAGATGTGGAATTTAAAGACATATTTTTGAAAGACTGTTCTTTGTTTTGCTTTTCTTTTTTACTTCTCGGTACGGACATCATTATAAACCAGATCTTAATAGAATATTTTCCTGGTAAAAGAAAAGTTGAAAAAATGTTTATTGACCGTTACCAATAAAATTAGACAATTATATCACATTTCAGAGAGGTTTTTATCTATAAAAGCAAGACTTAAGCTTAAATAACTTGGAATGAGGTTAAATTGGCTTTAAAAACCAATGTAGAAAATTTCATATGTGTTTAAACCAATTAAGAATACAAATTGAAGAGGTTGATAAACATCACTTTAAAAAATCTTAATAATTAATCTGATATCAGTACCATTTAAACAATAATTTATTACCGCCATGTGATAATTCTAAAGGAAATAACAGAAGGTTTAGGAATTCTTAAAAGAAAATGGAAAAAATAAAGAATGATCTGTTTTTGTTTGACATGAGCGAATTCGTCTAAAAGTATCTACCATTTGGTTATATTTCAATATTTAAGCGTAAACGCATTAATGTAATCCTCTTGTATAACTTATTAAGGTTTAAACATGTATTGATTATGTTTCTTATAACTTAATGAAACTTCAGACATTGGAATGTCTGATTCAAGAAAACTTGAATGTTTTAGCTGCTTGCTAATTTATAAGCTTAGTTTTTAAGTTTTGCTTTTGAAACACAGTAAAAACCTAATTTTAAAAAAACAATTAACTTA
This sequence comes from Cyprinodon variegatus, assembly GCF_000732505.1. Taxonomy (NCBI): domain Eukaryota; kingdom Metazoa; phylum Chordata; class Actinopteri; order Cyprinodontiformes; family Cyprinodontidae; genus Cyprinodon; species Cyprinodon variegatus. The sequence goes on from NW_015150954.1 coordinate 400,968, forward strand.
TTGTTTACCTAAAAAAAAACTACTTTCACTGTTGCTGCCAGACTTGGTATTAGTAATATATCTTTGTTCTGAGGACAATTATGGGGTTCCAACCAGTGGAGGTCCTAAGAAATTGTTACTGGGGTGGCTAAGGGATTCCCAGAGGTGACCACATCAGCATGGTACCTGACCAGCGGTGGTTCTAGAAATTGTTCATAGGGTCCGTCATAGGGGCCAATGTGCACTGAGGGGTGGCTGAAAACTGATAGGTGCCAAAAACATCTTATGGTAGACCTATACTGATCAAAATAAACTAACAGGAAAATGAATGTGCACAACATCTATATTTTCTAAATAAATCACTGAAGACAGACAAGATTTTGATTAGAGTACATGCTGATAAAGCTATGTGAATATCTATACATTAGTACTGTTTAAATTAATTTATTGTTATACATAATATATACAATGGATTGAGCAATGTTATTTATCTTTAAAGAAGACTCCTAGGTGACTGCAGAGAAATGCTCTCCTAGAAAACCTAAAAACTAACTTAGAAAAGAGCAAACATTCTGTATTAGACCTCTGCATTTGTAGTATATTGTTGTGAATGATGTTTTGCTGCATTTTTCTATTCAGTTTTTGGTTAATATACCAGCTTTAAAATGTTAAAGTAAGAGCACTTTTGCAAAATTAGCAACTCTGTTTCTATGTTTAACAAATTTTAAGAAGTAATAAATGCTTGAAATTATTTTACAGAGTTCATTTATAGTTTTAAACATTAATTAATTTTAAATCATTGTATGCAAATTAGCTGATTATGTCATGTAGTGACTTCTAGCCGATTTAAGAATAGCCAATAGAGACTTTTCTTGTTGAAGAGTTGGCAACAGTGGGTTCCAGTGGTCCTAAGTGTGGCTGAGATTGTAGCTTGCTGTATTATCTGGACTCTCCTGGTTCCAGACTGTCCTACAAAACTCAGAGAAAGAAAGATAAAAAGAGTCTGCTTCTGCTGTGGTTATTGGTTGGCCATTTTTATCTCATGGCTGTGAGAAACAACAAAGCATATTGGTTTAAAATTAAACTGAAATGTGCTAAAAAGGTCCAAAGGCAACACAGCCTTTGAGGATGATTTTTAAGCAAAGCTGGATTTAGAGGTTCAGGAGCTGAAGCACACAGACAAATCCAGAACAGGAGCAACAGCTTTCCCATTCCTAGTGTTCAACTATTACACTGAAAAAAATAGAAATTTAGATAAGTCATTTTTTCTTAAAATAAGTGCATTTGTTCTTGGATTGAGGAAGTAAAAGAAACATTTTGCCAATGGAACAGGACAATTTAAACTTAAAAATATAAAAAAACACAATGGCATTGTCTTATTTAAAGTGCATATTATCTAATTATCTTATTTTAAGAGTAAAAATACTCATTCCATTGGCAAACTATCACATTTACCTACTCAAATTAAGAGTAAATTTTACTTATTTCTAGATTGTTTTTCCAGTGCAATGAAACAGGGTCATTGTAAGAAGGGACCTGAGCAAAGGGGAAAATAAATGGACTGTTTTTAAGTGAAACAAAATCTCTAATTTATTGATTAAAATATCTGAAATTAAGGTCCCAGAGTCTAGGAGAAGATAGGAGAGGCTCAGTATCCAAGCTACTTGAATAACTGTGGGAAGTTTCAGCAGTCATTGAGGATTTTGGGTGCCATAGCACCCACTGTGTTTTCTAAATTCTAAAGTTGACTCACCTCCCTACCAGGAAGTTATAGGGCAGCCCATGCTCCTTTTTGCTGGGTAGCTAAAGGTAGATGCTGCTTTCAGCTACCAGAAGAATCTGGCATCTGCCCACAGAACCAAAGGTGCCGATTCTTGTCCATTGTCGAGAGAATCATCAGTAAACTGTCTCTATATAAACTTCAGAGCCCAATCTAGGGTATTATCAGGATGAGAGCAACAGATCCAACAATATAGATGAACCAAAGACTGCTATAAAATCAGCTGAGATTCATTAAATAAATTACCTCCATTTAAAATTGTTATTTTACAAAGATTTACTTTTTGGAGACTTTAGCACCTCGAGAAAAAACATAAATGTGTTTAACACCATGCTGCAGACTTTCTGACATTTTATCTGGGGACCAAGGTAGCAACAAACCACCCTTTTTGCTAAAGAAAAAAAAAGTAATAAAGACATATTACAAACGGTATTATAGACATTGGCTGTAAATATGTGCCTGAAATTATTTAAACAGACTTCAGGCTCCAATTGGCTTTAAATAATTAGAAATCTGTTGTCTCATTGATAATACTGTTTTAAATTAGCCTTTTAAGAAAATTATGAAAATTAATTTATGTCTACATCTTCTCTGTTTTAATACTCTTTAAATTATTTATTATACATTTTATAATAAGTGCTCTAACTACTACAGGGCTGCCAACTTTTCACAAAACCTTGGGGTGAGATTTTGAAATAGTTTGGACAGGAAACCCAGTCAGGGAAAATAGGTTGGAGATTTTCAGAGGATTTAACTGAAACAAAGTGTCAGAATGTGGAATTTTAATAAAACAGTAAATGTTACTGAGTAACAATAAGTGCTCTGTAGTTATGTGGAACATTTTTCTCACAATAGAAATTATTTTTATATATTCTGGTGATTTTTAGATAATTGAAGTAAAGCAGAATGAGACCTACTAAAATACCTGCATCTAATATATACTTTAAACTAAGAATTTCACAAATTTGTTCACTAATTATTCTCTGCAGTTCAAGTAAATTAAACAATGGGGAACTAATAAGCTATTACTAGATTCCTGGCACTGATACAGCAACCAGTTCCATAGAATCCCATGCAAATTGCACTGTGTATGAATATATGGTAATAGGCTAAGGAATAAAAAGCTTCCTTCATTATGTTATTAGTTTTTCTTACAATTGACAAAACTGCTAAACAATCAGACCCTCTAGGAGGCTGTAGATTTTATTTAAAAAAAACTCTCCATGACAGGAGATGGCACTTCTCTGGATGTTTCAGTTTGGAAGATGTAATTGATATTAAGTTTTTTAATATATTCAATAGACCAAAATGAAAATAAATGAATATGATACGTAATACTAAAATAAGAACATCCCTATGGTTTCTCCTCTGTGAATCCAGGATAACTTGAGGTATCCTCTCTGTATGTGGATGGTCTTTTTGATCTTTTAAAAAATAAAATGCAATAGTTCTCTTTCTTTTTGTGGACCTCCTATGGGTTTGAGAAGCAAACCTGGAAGCTTTAAGAATTAAAATATTTGTGTTGGTTTATTTACTGCTAAATTCCAACAGGAGATTATTCAACTAGACTTAGGTGAATTTTAATATCTGTCATTTTTTTAGTGTGAGAAATTAGGAATATGGAGAGTGAGAGTGTGTGAAAACACTGAGATGGGTAAGTGTCACTCCCAATGGGTGAGAGTTGACAGCCCTGCTACTGTAGCAGCTCAGCCATAGTATGCATGGTGCAGAAGTGACATGTCATTTCAACTTTTCTGTTTTTCTCAAACTTCTCTGTGAAAGTTCCAAGGAATCAGACTAAAATCAGACCCTGCATACTTGCATAGAACAGTCACGTGATAAACAAAAAATAATGATTAAAGTTTTTGTGTAATCAGAACTTCTGTTCTAATGGATATTCTAACATTAGCACTAAGCAAAATACTCTGCCAAACTCTTAAAGTGCCATCGTGACCCTTCCGCTGTCAGAGGCACGCTGGGAAATGTAGTCTTTGAAAACTAGAATAATTCGGTGCAGATACTGCTAAAGAACAGCATTTCCCATAATTCATTGCGAATTTTCTTCCTCCTCTCCTTCCTTCCTGCTGCCTCGGCTCTTCACTGCTGAAAAAGGAAGATGAAAAGCCGCCGCTGCAGCCCTTTACAGAACCGACACTGAACCAAACCGGACCTCCAGAGGAATGTCGGCGAAGCGGCTGCTGTTGGAGCGGAGGCCGAGCTCAGCTGCCGATACCCGGCCCTGAACACGACGCGACCAGCCTGGAGGATCAGGCGGGTGGAGCTGCAGCCCGCCGGGCCGGGACGTTCCCAGCCGAACCCAGCCGAAGAGCGTTCCTCTTATCCACCGTCCAGTCAGCAATGCAGGGAGCCCCGCTGGACTGAAGAGCCGTCTGCCCCCCGCATCCCGTAACCAGACCCCGACATTCAGGTGAGACCCCCTCCCTGCTCACCTGGGTCCAGCAGGTAGACCTGTCCTGCTCCGGTGTCATGTTGGAAACAAGCTGGTATCAAATGGATCCTGTCTAAATAAAATATAGATACACTTAAGTCTAGAAGTTTCCATCGACTTAGCCTGAAGTTCAGTATTTTATTTATGTGTGATTAAAAAATAATAATAAAAAAAAAACTATATAAAAAAACACGTTGATTTTAAATGTTGTGACATATACAACCAGAGAAACTGTTTAAAACAGTTTGCTTCACATCTCTACTTTTGTTTAGGATTCTGTTTCACATAAAGCTAAACCCATTTAAATATATTGGTTAAATTTCCACTATACAGTTGAAGATCCATCCACCTAGTGATATGGTACAGATGGCCATTAAACTCCAGGGCCTCTGTACACTGGCTGAGCATAAGCTCCAAAGCATGATGCTGCCACCACCCTGCTTGGTAGTTAGTGCTTTGTTATCGAGTTACTAGGCTTCACCTTGACTCGTTCATAAGTACAGAGTTAAAAAGTTTAGATCCATCAATTTAGTGTGTAGTTCCCTCTCAAGTCGAAATCAAGAAACCAAGTCGTTCTTTTATTTACTGGCTTTAATCACACAAGAATCATGATAGTGTGCCATGAGAACTGTCAAAATATGCAGACAAAAGCAAATAAAACTAATTATTTCCCAGTAAAGACATCAAAGGAAAAATGCGACCATACAATATATGACTCAACAGAAATTCTTCACGTTACATCATAACGGTCAAACAAAGTAAACAGTAAATTAAACAAAAATGTACCTCATTGGCCCCTTTCCCTTGAGAGAAAATCAGAATCTTCAGTCCTTTATTGCACCATGCACCTTATCCAATTTCCAGAACCACGTTACTGATCCACAGGAACCGACCCTCAAAGGTAACTGCCGTCAACCCGCGGCAGCAACCTTTCGGTTCTCGCCTTAATTAAGACTCATTCCCCCAAATTAAACAAATAATATTCATGAAATTATGCTTTTAATATGTAACTATTGTTACTAGAAATGTATGTATTTATCAACTCTATATTTTTAACCTAAATAATTATTTATTCTGACTTCGATGGCAGTTAAATAGTGCCTTATAGGTTGTTTTTGTAGAGTTAGTAAATGTTATAATTCTTTAATCGCTAATAAATATATGAATAAAGTTATGAATTACTAAAGATTCTGAAAGTTAGACTTTTGATCATGCAGTTGATCTTTTTATGGTCCTCCTGTTGGCTGCAGCATGGAGCGCACCGGCAGCATTCAGCTGGACATCCCTGACTTCAGTAACTCAGTCCTGTCACACCTGAACCAGCTGCGCGTTCAGGGACGCCTCTGTGACATCGTGGTCAACGTTCAGGGCCAGAGTTTCCGTGCACACAAGGTGGTCCTTGCCGCCAGCTCGCCGTACTTCCGCGACCACATGTCTCTGAGCCAGATGAGCACCGTGTCGCTGACTGTTATCCGCAACCCGTCCGTATTCGAGCAGCTGTTGACCTTCTGCTACACGGGCCGCCTCTGCCTGCAGCTGGCGGACATCATCAGCTACCTGACAGCTGCCAGCTTCCTGCAGATGCAGCACATTATCGACCGCTGCACCCAGATCCTGGAGGGCATCCACCTGAAGATCAGCTTGGCTGACGTGGACGAGGCCTCCAGGGAGGAGGAAGTGGTGATGCGGGGGTCCCGGAGCAGCAGGACAATGGAGGCTGCGGTTCGAGGAGGGGCTCATCACAGCGGTCTGAGGCTTCTTGGTCCCAGAGGAGGCGCAGAGGTGTTTGAGGTGGTCAGCCCAGCAGAGGAGCCATCCAGCCCACCGCCGACAGTGGAGCACAGTGGGCTTGAGGGGCCTGGGACCACCAGCAGCAGGGTGAGCAAAGAGCCCATCCTCCGCATAAACCGGGCTGGTCAGTGGTACATGGAGACGGGCAGCGAGCCGGAGCGGACTGACAGCGCTGAGGAGGGCACCGGAGTGGACAGAGTCAGGATCAAGACGGAGAGGACGGAGGACTGGATCGGAGCAGGAGGTAATCAAGAGGAGGGGGCCTCCGCAGAGGAGGGCACCATGATGATTGACACATCAGGGCGCAGCACGCTGATGACGGCCCCACAGGGAGGCCCTGTAACCCGCAGTGGGCAGGCGTCCTCCAGCTTCAGCGAAGTCGACCGGTGAGTTCCTGTTACCTCCAGGTGTGACCCGACTGAGTGGAGAAACTTGATTATGCTTGTTTCTGGTTCAGGTTCAGTCCCACTGGCAGCGTGGTCGTCCTCACAGAGCGCCAGAGAGCCAAGAGTGAGTCTCCAAACAGAGCAGACGAGCTGCGGCAACCAAGCTCACAAGTAAGAACACAAAATGTAAAAGAAAAATGAAACTTGATGTACTTTTGGACCTCTGGAACTAAGGCCAAATCTAGGTTCTACACAGTAGCCTGCAAAAGGATAAGAGCCCTTTTTCTAGAAGAGTATGTTTCTCCATTAATAGCTGTAGGTCTTTCAGAGTATGATTTCATTGGAGAATGGCTAAATTGGATGAAGTTTATATTTGAACATCAATTATAAAGTCATTTATAAATTCTAATATGCTCTGAATTGGATCATATCGAAACCACAGCAGCTTTGAAACAATGTTTATGGTCGTTCTACATGGTTTCATCCAGGATTGCCTGAATTTTAGCTTCACCTATCTACTCTGACCCGCCTCCCTAAAGCTATTGATGAAAATCATCCCCACAGGATGACGCTACCACTACCATATCTTATCATCAGGTTGATTTTTTTATTCGTTTTCCTTCACTTTTCATTTTCATGCAGGGCAAAAAGTAAGACTTTTGTCTTATCTAAACATAATCAGTCTTTAACAGATTTAATGTGTTTTAAAGATGTCTTAGCTGAAAACTATTTACTTATTGCTTATAGAGTGAGGAGCTAACTGTTCTAAGCTAGCTTCCTGTTATGGATTAAGTGTATCAGACTAAAGGGTGACTCATCTTAGATTTGGATTTTGAAAACAAATCAAGGTATATTTTCTTTCTATTAGTTGGTTATATAATCAAAGTTTGTAGTTGTTATGTGAAAGTAAAATTTAACTTAAAGGGCTATATGCTGTTGCATGGAATTGTAAACATTTCAGCAGGTTTTGTTTAGTGAGTTGTAACAAATCAGAGATAAAACATTTCAGACAGCTTTCCTTGCAGGAGTGGATGTACCAGCAACTACAGCCCAGCCTCTGAGGTTTCATTATTTATAGAACTTTTAATAAATCGCATAGCTCTATTTCAGATTACGTAGTGCTAAGTTAGCATGTTACCGGTTAGATTTTGGAAAAAGGACAATTAGAAAAAGAATTAAAGTTACAGTTTGTAATTTTCAGCGACATCTAATGTTCAGACTGTTGCCGCATGAACCACTCCCCCCACCACTTCTCTTCGTCCAACAATACGGAGGCCGTCATAGTACGAAATGGGTTCAGCAATGTCTGCATCACCTTTCCTGTCAAGTGATGATGAGGTTTTTTTTTTGTTTTTTTTTACATGGATGATTGAATAAATAGTATTCTTTAGTCTGTGTAGATATAGATTTTATATAGACCTAACTTACTGCAGTCTTATCAGAGTTTATCAGCTCTGCACTGCCGTTGCACAAAAGAAGCCTGCCTCTATAAAAAGGAGACCTGCACCAATGTAATTCTAAATAGCACTTCTAAAGGCAATGCAAACATTAAGGTTAAAACTGAGTCTGTGGATAACATGTAATTATTACCCATTGTAGCTTCAACTACAGAATTGCTACTTCAGAGGGTTTAGAGGAGAAAGGCTCAAAAAAAAAAAAAAAGTCCAAGGACTTTTAAAACGATCACTTTTGGACACATGATAACCTAAATAGAGAGGATTAATAAACAGACACAGATCAGCATATTAAAGGGGAACGCCGTTTTTTTTACATTGGGCCCTTGATTTTACGTTATTACATCATGTTCTATGTCATGTGGAGCTGTTCTGAGGATATTTGGTTTTGTTATATCCAAGTAACGTCTTTCTATGGGCAACGAGTTGAAGGCACAAACTAAACTGTTCATAATTGATCATTTAGGGTACGCCAGCATTCATAACCTGTAGGCGAATCATTGTCCCCCAGACATCCACAGTTGTATTTTTTATATTTATATATTTTTAAAACTAAGCGGAGTGTGTATGACGTCATCCACATGCTGGACTGGAGTTGTGACAGGCAGCCTGGGCCACAGGCGGCTACGCTCTACCCCTTCTATTCATTCTGCTAGCTAATCTGAATCATTCAAATCCATTTCGAGAGCGAGATCATCTGTGGTAGTAGCACTAGACATCTTCCAGGCATGTAAGTAAAACTAGCAGCAGTTCAACATACAGGATGAATGAATGTTGCCGGCGCGCGCGGATGACATCATACACACTCTGCTTTGTTTTAAAAAAATATAAATATAAAAAAAATAACTGTGGATGTCTTGGGGAACATTGATTCACCTACATATTATGAATGCTGGCGTACCATAAAGAATAAATCATGAGCAGTTTAGTTTGTGCCTTCAACTTGTTGCCCATAGGAAAACGTTACTTGGATTACACAACCAAATATCTTCAGAAAAGCTCCAAATGACACAAAACTCATATGGGTGAGTAGAACATGATGTTATAACGTAAAATCAAAGGGGTTAATGTAAAACAAAAAAAGAAAACGGTGTTCCCCTTTAATAAAATTGACAATTGCTTCCAAGTTATATCAAATATGGTCATTTAGTGAAAATATAGGTTCGTTCTCTCCAACTTTCTACATCCTACGACAAGCCTGGAGCACTTGTAAAATTATACCAGAGAGAAGAAAAGAAATAGGAAAAAGTTTGTAATGGAACATATTCCCCTACATCACTTGTACGAACAATTGAGGAACGAATTTGTTCATATGAACAGTTATTGCATGAGGCCCAATGGTCCCAAACACAGCAGCTCAACTACATAAAAAGTAAAAAAAAAACTCAAACTGGGTGTTTATTTATATATATACAATAATTCTGTGTATGAGAGTTCAGTATGTTCCTGCAGACAAGGTTTCCCTCAACATGACCTGTTCCAGCTGGCGTGCAGCAAGGTTAAGGCCTCCACATACTCAGGCAGACATGTGTCAGACAGGTGTACACAAGGAAAAATATTTATGTCTGTGTACGAGATGTCTCTCCACACTATTCACTGGGAAAGTGCTTCTTGCCAGAAACGATTCATACTGAAATATTCTAAAGGGAACACAGTGGGCAAGGCTCTTCAGACGATGGCAGGCAGTGACAACCACTCAAAGCTCCCGGTCACAAGGACCCACTGCAGCAGCCACTCTCTCTCTCCTTTCTCCTCGCACCAAGAGGTGGGAGAAGAAACTACTGAGGGGCCCGTCTGGACCTTGTTTCTCTTGTTTTGGCATAGCTAGAGGGAAAACATGTCAGATGATGCCACGGCAGTGTGGGAAATTTAGGAATAGGTATGCTTGACTATGTGGGAGCCTTTAGAAAACGAATGACACGACAAACGGATGACAAACAGACACTTGGTAAATATCCTGATTGTCTAGTTTCAGCTAAAGAAATGTTTGTTTCTGTCTCCCAGGGGGAAGAGCAGGCAGCGTTTGATATGGGCGGCTATGAGGACTACCTGAGGGAGCAGGTTGGAGACCGCTGGTTCCGCTACAACCCTCGGCTCACTTGTATCTACTGCTGCAAGTCGTTCAACCAGAAAGGCAGCCTCGACCGGCATATGCGTCTCCACATGGGAATCACGCCGTTCGTTTGCCGCATTTGCGGGAAGAAATACACCCGGAAGGACCAGCTGGAGTACCACATCCGCAAGCACACCGGCAACAAGCCCTTCCACTGCCACGTCTGCGGAAAGAGCTTCCCCTTCCAGGCCATCCTCAACCAACACTTCCGCAAGAACCACCCGGGCTGTGCTCCCCAGGAGGCCCACAGTGCCTCCCCCGAAACCACCACCACCTCAGTCCCCTCCAGCCGAGGGCCAAACGACGAGGCCTCCCCGAGCCAGGAGGAGCCTGAAGCCGGTGGCGGTGGGAGCGGTAACGGTGGAGGCCAGTACGGAGAAGCTCCTCAGACCTCCGTTTCCACCACAGGGCCCGACTGACCTCAGTGAATGGAGGATGCTGAGTCAGCATTGGGAGCGGGTCCGATCCCGTTGCGTATAAATGCGACAGGGTACCGATCCGTGTGAAGTCAACGCACACCTCAGAGTCCAGAATGAGATTCTTACCGCTTTAAACCGCATCTACCCTCACTAACCAGACAGAACAGATTAAGCTAAAGATGAAGAAACACCACACACTCCTACAACCTCATACACCACAAAGTCAGTGGCTCTCGTTTGCCTCCGTTAACTTTTTGTTGCAGATTTCTACTTTTTATATATCCAGGTTCACAATGCAGCATTAAGACCATCCGGGGAGTCTGGGGGAGGACGTTGCCAAAATAGTCAGTGCCAGTTTAACAGATCAAATCCTTTTTATTTGCCTTGAGACAATCTGGAGCAATCAGGTTAATAATGCTAACATTAATAATAATAATCATTGCGCTGTTTAAGTGCCACAGTGACAGTTTTGTTCATGAGGAAAGTTTTATGTCAGGGGTGACTGGAGTTTCTGACATCCGTCACATTTCGTCCGTTTACACTACAAACAATATCTGCAGCTTTAACCTCAGTTTAAAGGCATTATACTTGGATTTTGTTTCGATGCCTTCAAAGACCTCATTTATACAAGGACATAAAATGAAGGCTGATTCTAAATGAGTACTTGTGCGTTCTCATGTGCTCGTGAAACGTCATCAGCCTCAGTCCTAGTACCCTTCCAATTCACAAGAACACAAGACTGAGAACGGACAAAGTCCCTGGATGCTGTTTTCGCCCCTGCCTCTTTACTGTGCATGCATCAAAGCAGACTTGTCCGTTCTTGAGTTTGACAAATGTCCCAGCATGCACCGCTGCAGCAGCAGCTTCCAGTGGAGCGCTCAATGAGCTCTAGAGTATTAAGTTGAAAAAAAAAAATGTTTTCTGTTGTTGTTCTACTAAGGTACGCTGGTGAAGATTCTCAATCATCCAGGTCCTAGTAATTCCTTTTTTGTTCTACTTAAGTACGTTTTAAGATCATTTTAGGCAAGAACATTATACTTTTAAGCATCACTATACGGCCCATTTACTGATTTAGTGCGTAACTTATAAAAAAGTTCCGATGTTTAGAGGACTGCGGGAACCAGCGGTCCTCCTAGGCCAGGGCTAACGTTAGCCTGTCTGCAGCAGCCCTCTCTCGGCATAGCATAGATTTTTTGCTTTATTTGGCAAAATGTTTATTTGATTCGTTTTTATCTGACTGAATTAATTATTGACTGACTTAATTATTATTCCCCCACTAAATGGAAAGAAGTCATGATTTATTATCTAGAGACTATTAATAACAGGAGGTGAAATACAGCTCCAGACTAGCTTTGAACATAAGGGACGTCACGAGTACGCTTCTGTTCCAATTGACCAATTATGCTGCGTGCTCCCGTTCTCACAGAGTTCATACTTCCCTGTGTTCTCGTCAAGAACATACTTGGCGAGAACACGAGTCCGTACTCGGGTTCTTGTGAATTAAGAAACAGCTTAAGTTTGATCTAAAATTACTGTGGCTCTATGAGCTGTTGGATAGCTGTTTTTGTCCAATAGGGCAATTAAAATCCTTAAATCGTCCAATAAGCAATACTAGAGCTCAGTAATTTTTCGAATACTGGTTTAGTTTAACTAAAGGCTTGAAATGCTACATCAGCTATGAAAAAATCTAACATTCTTCTGATTTTTTTTTTTTTTATTAGAATAGTTTTAAAGTATAAATCTTTTATCATTTATAATATATTCTATATAAAAATCATAATATAGATTTTAACCTGTGTTAAACTATAACCTTGCTATATGATACACTTGCTCTAACACCGAGCCAAAAGATGGTATGTTTTTAAGTTTTCTACCTTTTTCAAATGAGATTTTTTTTTTTAAGAAACCGGCCAACAGAAACTCCAGTCACACTGACTTAGATAAATTAGCTGTAAAATATTTACTCATTTCACGTTGATGTTTCATTACTGTGGCAGTGAAACCTTTAAAGGATCTCGTAGATTTAGTTTGAACCGTTTGGCAGCGTGTGAAACAACCGAACAAACTCACAATAACAAACAGTCTCAGATAAGCTACACAGCTCAATAATTACCTCTCATCACTACGCAATACAGCTGCTGCACATTCAGCACCACCTGGGGGACACTCTGGTCCACTTACACAGAGATCTCCATCAGTCTTCTCAGATATTTCTTTTTTTTTTATAAACAAGCATGTCTTTATTTTTTACTTTTGTTTATCATTTCTGTACACCTCTGTGCATTTGACAGTGAATCTTATTGTTTAATAGGAGAAAATAATCAGGAACCGTTCAGAAACATTTGTTGCAGTCATTGATGCATTATATCTTCTGCACTCCTGACATACAAGTAGCTTTTAGAGTAATGTTGAACCGTTATAGGCCTCCAATTCTTAGTTTTACTTTTGGATATATAATTTACACTGTTACTCCTGTAATTTTGAACATTATTTGCCACTCACTTTTTTTTGTAAACCTCCACTTCTACACAAAAAAGTTCTTTTGTCTTTACATTATTTGTATTTCATTTATCATTGAAAAATTAAATACATTGAAAACTAAACAAAATAGTATAAAACCAGATTAAAGAAACTGTTTAAGCATCAACCTTTACCACTCCAGTTCCAAGTGGGTTTCAGATTCAGAGATATGATTTTGGTAGATTAAAATTCAGTCTGAGGTGAAGTTTATTATATTCAGTTTTACAGAAATAAACGGGTTTTAAGTAGAGGCTGATAAAAATGAACAGCAGAGTGCAGTAGAAGTAGTGCATCATTGATGACAGATGATCTGGGTTTAAATGAATAAGAAAAAGGAGATCAAACCTGGATGTAATTACCTTGCCATTGGTGCGGACTTATAATCCTCAATATGGTGTACGTCAGAGCAACTGGCAACCAAAGGACAGCGGCGCGGCCATTTTGGTCCTCCAAAGAGCCCAAACTTCGCACTTAACAGCAGAAGAGTCATGGTAGAAAAAAAACTGAACAATAACTAATCCACGAATATTATCAGATGTATTTAAACTACTAAGATGTTTTTTTTTCATATATATGTTAATGAATTAGGAGTGTAAAAACAGACTTATGGCGAGTTGGGAGGTAGCACATGGATCCGCTGTTACTGTTTTCTACAGGACTGTGAATCTAAATCTCAGTGGACAGTAAATGTTTTTTATGCAAGTGAAGCCAGTGGCTCCATCCTCACACTGAGAGACTCGAGATTTGTTCTCGGATCCCACAACAAGAGCCGCCGCCACGCTCACACTTCAGGCCTAACCAGGATCTATCAGGTATAAAGACCTTCTTTTTTTATCCTGTCTTAAGTGGAAGTGTTTTTGTTTTGTTTTTTCCCCCCTTTGTAGCAGAGTGGTAACGGTTTAACCTCAGTGCAGTTTGCACACTGCAGGAATAAAAATTCAGGCTCTGCTTACACGACATTGTTTTGCAAAAATTGAAAGGTTTTGTTGTTCACCTGCTGCTTGTTTCTATTACAATTGTTGCATTTTTCTGGACGTGAAAACGTGTGCAATGTTTTGAACGCAGCACGGTCCCTGTTGTGTACACATGAAAAATGGCATCTCTTTAAGAGAAAGCATTAGCAACCAGAGACCTGTTGCAAAGAATACAGCCCCTACTGGTGGCGTGGCAGTGACATTACATGATTTTAAAGTTTCTACTAGTTTGCACAAAGATCGCAATTAAAACGCCATGTAGATGTGTTAAGATAAACAGGGAAAACAATCCTGTTACAAATGATGATTGTCGTGTAAACAGAGCCTTAATGTAAATAAACACACTAGCAGCAGGTAAAACACATATTTCTTTGAGTGACAACTGGATTACAAGAAAAACAAAAACGATGCTGGGCAATATGAAGCAAAATATCTTAAACCATAAGACCTCGTACGTCTTCTCTAGCCACGTTTAAAACAGGTTGCAGTTTAAAGTCGGTAAAGGATTTGACAAACGTTGCTCTTGATTGCTGCCTTTAGTTTATATATATCGTAACTAAAAACATTTGTAATAATTTTAATCATTTGTTTAACTTTGCTCACGTGTTTTCTTTTTTACCCCACTAGTTTGGCGTAGGTATGGTGTTTTTAAAGTGATCTGATATTTCAGGGCACAGGTTAAATTGTTTATGTTTATCTTTCACATTTAAACAACAGTAGTTTATTCTCATGGGAAAAAAAGGACCTCAGCAGCTTATGTGCAGCAAAAAGTGAGCTTATAGTTATTTCATTTGTTCAAATTTACAAGCAGGTGTTTGGCTACCAAATGCATCTCAAAGCAGGGTTTAAGTCTTTGTCTTTTCATATATAACTGCATCAAAACTTTAAATTTTACATTAAAAAAATAAAGATCATAATAATCTAGTAACATCTTTTAAAGGTGGTGAGAGTGCTAAATCTTAGCTGGTCTTTTTTTATTTAAATTTTTTTCTTATAAAGTAGTAATTGAGGCAATGACATCAAAAGTGGCTGGGTTTTTTTTCTTATATTTTTGGAAAAAAATTCTAATCATCACATCAAGTCAGATTTCCATAATAAAGCAAATTAAATGAAGTATAATTTTCCAGAATAATACATAAGCTGAATTTAGTTTTCCTAAAAACAGTGTTTTTTTACCTTTACAAACTTAATTGGATAGCTGCTTTAAAATAAAAGCCTTTCTAAACCAGTTATTTCTGACTTGTTTTGCCTAATGAGAGGTAGCTGAAAAGGAGCACTAATAATTGTCAGACTGTTGTGTTTATTAGTTAACACTTTCTAACCATACCATAATAAGGCTGATATTTAAATCGTCCTAAAATTGAAACCTTTAAATTGATTTTCACCCATCAAGAAAAGATTGGAAAAATGTGTAATGTTGTTTTTTTTTGGGGATATTTATGTAATTGTTTGAAATTTGTGACTTTAGAATTTAAGAATATTAATTCTATTAATAATACAATAATATTAAATATTATTTAAGCAGAATTCTCTTAACCAGCCGTCTATAAAATGCTACCTATTTTACCTACCTATGTTTCCAATTATGTAAATATCTAAATCAATTACAAATTTTTGGATTGCATTTGTTAAAAAAAAACATTTCAAGCCCATCCCGAACAAGTCTTAACCATTTTCGTCTCACTTTTTAGTCAAACATGGTTGAAATGTTTTTTTTAGCATCATCTTGTCCCTTGAATCTAGAAAAAAACATAAAAATATCCTTTCTGAATTTGTGATAAATGTTAAAATCTGCCTTGATATTAATCTTAAAAACAAACATGCTCTTTGCCATGTTAGGGCTATTTTTGAGTCAACTAAAATGAGATTTATGTCATTTATGTATAGACGTATATACCGGTATTTTTCCTTTTTAAAAACAATTGCTTTAGAATTTCCTGTCAGTTATCTGGTTTTATAAAATAAATTAAACAAATTATAGCTTCAGATGCTATTAGATGCACCGAATCCATTTCGTAACCATTCTAAACTGGTTACAAGCATAGACGAGAAAATTAGTTTGTCAAAATTGCCTGGCCTTGAATTTTTACTTCCCACTAATAGGGTACATATGTAAAAATTGAAACTGCATAATTAGGCAGATATCTATTAAATACTACTTACACATGCAAAAATTAAGAATTATAAAATTATTTTTAAAAATTAAAATAGATTTCTGACCTTTTTGTAGTTTCGTAACCTGTTAGTTAAGAAAAGACATTCGTAGAAGTTAAAATAATATTCCTGCAACAGAATACCTCACTTATCTTGTAGTCTGCTATGCTAACCCATTAGCTCATTAGCTTTGTGTGAGCTCGTTAATGGAATTTGTGTGATTTAAATTTAGAGGATTTTGCAACATTTCTTAAAAGCTATATTTCATTTTTATGCTTTCTATAACATTAAGTTGTATTGACTGTGGCTCAGACATCTTGTGTTTTGAAATATATTTTCAAAGTACCATACATACTAATTAGGACATGTTGCCCAGCTCGCCACACAAAGACATTAACCCAGTTTGTCCTCCTCAACAGATGGATATAATTTGTTTTTAAGTTGCAGTTCAACAGATTTCAGGTTCAGCCTTTATTCATTTGCCTTTTAAATGTTTTTGTCTTTGGCGTTTGTCTCGGCAGTGAGGGATATATTCTTTTAGCAACAAATCATTTCAAGCCAGTTGCAGTCAAAAACAAGCTTTTTACAAGTTAGATTATCTCTGGTTCTTAATGAAGGACTCAGGGGCGCTGGTCAGATCCAACCTCTTTCATGATTATTTTTACTCCTAATCATCAAGGCATCAAAATAAAGATGCCCTAAACCAGTGACTGCTAAAGTTTAAGATTGTTTTCCCTCTGAACAATGGGGAAACATCTTTTTTTAAGAAAATTATGACAAAACTAAAGCGGTTTCCTGCACAAAATCTGACTTTTGCCTCTGACTTAGTCCTTCTTTTTTTATTATTTTACTTTTTAAATATGTTCATGTTTAAACTGTGAAAAACAGCCAAACCTCACCATTATCATCATCATCTAGGTTTTTACATTATACTATTGTTTGTTCTTGGTAACACTGTCTGCTTCTCTGCAAAATGCCAAACTTTGGTTTTTAGCTTAAAGTCTGAAACTACTTGCTTTTTACTGTTGCTTTTTTTTTTTTTACTTTGTGAATTTAATGTTTAGTATAAAGAATATACAGTAACTGACCACAATATGCCTAATTATGAATCTAATCATTTAAACATAATCACTTAATGAGATTACTCTTTACTGTCGATTCCTCAAAGTATATCCTAATATATTGAAGCAGAAAATGAAATTTAGTGAATGATCTTTTAATATTGTACATTTTTAATGGAGGTACCTGACGAGCTCTTTAATTGATGAACCTGGAAGGTTTTATGTGAAGATGTTTTTATTTTGCATGTGTCTGTTGCTAAATCATGTTGGAAAAGGGGTGGGGGGGAGGTTGTGTGTGAAGGCCAAAGGTCGATTAGTTCAAAGATGAAAATGTGAAGAAACTTTTTTCACTATGACCACTAGATCACTCACAGTTTGTTTCTCCTGATGAAATAAAGCACTTTAAGTGTAAAACTGCAGCAACTCTCCTTTTCCTTTCTTCATGTCACAAACTATAGACCTGCAGCGTCATCAAAAAACAACCAATATTGTTAAAAAGTTCAGTGTTTAGTATCAGGGAGGTGCCGAGCCCATGTTAATATCCGTACAATGTTGGCCAAAAAAAGTGGTATTGGATTTTATTGGTTGGCATCCCTCAGCTCCAATATTTCTATTCTGCAAATCACTGCTTCTGTTTAAAGTTTCTCTAACTCATTCTTGAGTTGTTTTCATTCCTTTTGTTCCCCGTTTCAGTAATATTACTTGATAAAACCTTTTCTAACATTCTACAGTATAAATTGATTCATGCTAATTTTGTTTCAGGTCGATATCGGTATCGGCCAATTCTCAAAGCTATAATATCTTTGTGTTATCACAAATGAAGTTTTATCAGGTCACTGCTTTTTATTATCCTTGATTTCAGGAAGCGAAACTCATTATATAGATCTATTACACAGAGAAAGAAAAAATTTTAAACCATTACATTTTTTTTGCAGTTCCCTGATGATTGGTTTACAGGTAATACAACTNAAGAAAATTATGACAAAACTAAAGCGGTTTCCTGCACAAAATCTGACTTTTGCCTCTGACTTAGTCCTTCTTTTTTTATTGTTTTACTTTTTAAATATGTTCATGTTTAAACTGTGAAAAACAGCCAAACCTCACCATTATCATCATCATCTAGGTTTTTACATTATACTATTGTTTGTTCTTGGTAACACTGTCTGCTTCTCTGCAAAATGCCAAACTTTGGTTTTTAGCTTAAAGTCTGAAACTACTTGCTTTTTACTGTTGCTTTTTTTTTTTTACTTTGTGAATTTAATGTTTAGTATAAAGAATATACAGTAACTGACCACAATATGCCTAATTATGAATCTAATCATTTAAACATAATCACTTAATGAGATTACTCTTTACTGTCGATTCCTCAAAGTATATCCTAATATATTGAAGCAGAAAATGAAATTTAGTGAATGATCTTTTAATATTGTACATTTTTAATGGAGGTACCTGACGAGCTCTTTAATTGATGAACCTGGAAGGTTTTATGTGAAGATGTTTTTATTTTGCATGTGTCTGTTGCTAAATCATGTTGGAAAAGGGGTGGGGGGGAGGTTGTGTGTGAAGGCCAAAGGTCGATTAGTTCAAAGATGAAAATGTGAAGAAACTTTTTTCACTATGACCACTAGATCACTCACAGTTTGTTTCTCCTGATGAAATAAAGCACTTTAAGTGTAAAACTGCAGCAACTCTCCTTTTCCTTTCTTCATGTCACAAACTATAGACCTGCAGCGTCATCAAAAAACAATCAATATTGTTAAAAAGTTCAGTGTTTAGTATCAGGGAGGTGCCGAGCCCATGTTAATATCCGTACAATGTTGGCCAAAAAAAGTGGTATTGGATTTTATTGGTTGGCATCCCTCGGCTCCAATATTTCTATTCTGCAAATCACTGCTTTTGTTTAAAGTTTCTCTAACTAATTCTTGAGTTGTTTTCATTCCTTTTGTTCCCCGTTTCAGTAATATTACTTGATAAAACCTTTTCTAACATTCTACAGTATAAATTGATTCGTGCTAATTTTGTTTCGGTTCGATATCGGTAACCGCCAATTCTCAAAGCTATAATATCTTTGTGTTATCACAAATGAAGTTTTATCAGGTCACTGCTTTTTATTATCCTTGATTTCAGGAAGCGAAACTCATTATATAGATCTATTACACAGAGAAAGAAAAAATTTTAAACCATTACATTTTTTTTGCAGTTCCCTGATGATTGGTTTACAGGTAATACAACTCTAATACCCCATGACTCAAGATTTAGTTAGTTAAAAAAAAAATTCACTGCATGAATTTTTATAATTTCTCAAATTAAATATTCATGAGGAAGACTGCTGACTTGGCAGTCATTGAAGAACTCCAAAAGTAGTGTTAGCCACAGTAGGTCTTCCTAAAGTATTTCTTCATGGGGCCAAGGTGAGGATCAAGGAATAAAATGTTTGCAGAATAAAGTCAAAACATAATTTGAAATCAGGGTTGTAGAGACTTTAACAGTGGGTGGAACAGAATCCACTTTCCTTGAAGTGCAGAGCAAAGTTTCTGTAATTAGTTTGGACTTCAGAAAACCAAGTGGAAAAATCCTCAGTCAACACGGTCATCTACAACGTCTTTGTTGAATGTCTGCAGTTGTGACGTTAACTGGACTTTGTTGAAGGAGGTTAGTGTGGTCCAGTATGGTTCTCTTTTTATTCAGTTCAGTTTATTTTTATAGTGTCAATTCCCAACAAATGTCATCTCAAGGCACTTCACAGAGACAACACAGTCAGATTTGTAACATGTTTTTACTAAGGAAAAGCAGCTGATTGCTGGTCTTTGCCTCTACAGCAATCCCTCTGAATTATCAGTGGGGCTGCTGCCATTAACAGCTTTGAGTATAAATGGAGCATAGGCGGAAGTTCAACTGAAGAAACTGATTGCTCTCCTATATCCACCTATAAGAGCCAATCAGCTTTGAACCACACCTCCAAAAAAGCCAATCGGCATCCAAAGTTAAGCTTAAAAGGTCTCCGATCCACACTGTCTGCTCCTGTGTGCAGGCAGCGGATGCGCTGTGTGACTTTATTTAGATGACACCAATTCAACCCATCTCCAGCTCCTCCTCCATCATCACAGCTAAAGCTTCATCGGAGTGTCATTCCTCCCGGACTCTTACTGCGTTCCCTGTCTCATTCAATCGGTCCGGCATAAGACCGCCATGTTGAGCCTGGTGTGGCCAGAGGTTTCTTCCCAATGGGGAGTTTTTCCTCTCCACTGTCGCTTCATGCTTGCTCATCATGGACAGGTTCTCTCAACCTGTGTTATCTAACTGGACTTCCATCTTCCAGGTCTGCAAGAAAAGCTCTAGTATCAGCTCACGTACTCCACTGAGTCTCTCCATAAAGCTTAGCATACCGTCTCGATAACCAACAGTCTACAGACTGACCAACTTCATGTATCTCCACTCCACCACCAGTTTCAGGCCTGGGGGGAAACAGCCCTATTCTTTTCTCCTGTTCAAGCATATCTATTAAAATTAAGCGCTATGTTTCCTGCCGAGGTCTGAGCGCCAAAGATAAAGTATTGTATCAATAAATTTCTCCTTATTGTCATTTCATGCGAGTTTTTCAGATTGAAATAGAAGATGTGGGCGTTTTCTCTTTTTTGTCTTATTTCTCTCCTAGACATAGCTATGGCCTCAGCTTTTTACCGTCACTAACTGTATGTGCTCGCGTTTATCCTTTTGAGATGAAAACTGGCTCAGAGTTCATCTGCTTAACTGTTTCCCATAGAGAGCCCCACGGTGAGGTAGTTTACCGTTACCTTTTCTGACATAGAAACAATTTATGGATCAAAGCTTCTACGTTTGTTTTATACCTTTTGTTTGTTTGTTCCCTATTCACTCTCTTATGAGGCATTTAGCCGCCATGGGCTTGCCCATGGAATTGTTTTAAACCTGTTTTTATTCTGCTATCTATCCCGATGATATATATGCTCCATGCAGGATTCAATCCCAGGTCTCCTGTATGGTAGTCCGACTCTAGCAACTTAACCATGCAGCTGATGCATGACAAATGAGCTTTCTTTGTAGGGTGGCCAGGCACACCCTTGGAGGCAAGGTGAAGAGCTTGGCCATCCGGGAGTCTCAGAACGGCTTCTACTTCACATTGAGAGGAGACAGCTGAGGTGGATGAGACATCTGTTCTGGATGCACCTTGGATGCATCCTTTGGGAGATGTTTCAGGCACATCCTAAGCCCAAGGGAGGGGCCAGGACATGCTGGAAGGACTTTGTCTCTTGGCTGGCCTTGGAATGCCTTAGGGTTTCTGCAGAGGAACGGTAGACCTGAGACGGAGGCAATGGTTCACCTGCAAGATGGAGACTCATACAGAGCTACAATGTTTTAAATAAATGCATACTTATCCATTAGAATGGCCTAGTTCAAGTCCAAATCTAACTGATAATCTGTGGTTAGTATTAGAGAGAAATTTAATAAATGGATGACTACAACCAAACTTTGGTTTGCAGGCATTAGTTGGTCAATCAGCTTTGAGATTATGTTAAATGTCCCTCTTTCCCCTGAAAGAAATTTTATTTTGAAAGAGTACCGTATCAATAATGTGTAGAACATAAGTGGTACATTATTTCTCTGGTTTGCCAGATTAGTTTTGACCAGTCTCTTCTTAACAGTATATGTTCCAAAGCTTTATATTTTAGATAATTGTCAAACATGCCTGTACATTTTTGAACAAAGATGTTATATACACCAATAAAACATTACATAAAGCAGCAGAGATGTTGGCAGCATTGTTAGATAACAGTTTTATTGTTCACAGGGGTTGGACACACGGCCAATGAACAGCAGCGTGTTGAGAGTTGACTCTCTGATGATCACCAGGAATGGATGGTCCGCTTCAAAAAACTCGCGGTTTAGGTTCAAGGAGCGTCCGACGGCGACGACAGCTGTGGAGGCAGCAGCTTCACTTCCCTCCTCGTTTACCTGAACACACACACACACAAGTCTTATGTTGCGATTCCGGCTTCCAGAGGTATTTTTCGTAAAACCCGTTCTAAAAAGCCAATCTTTAACTCCCAAATGCAAGACCCATTGAACTAGTCAGTATTTCCGTGTACATATGCAAACCATGCAATCATTCACAAAGTTCATTACTAAACCATGGCTAAACATGTTCGGGACACTCATTTCACAAGTAGAAAGCTATTGGGAGTTAAAATTTTTAATTAAAAAAAGGGAAATATGGATACCATGGCTTCCATATTTCCCATTTATTGATGGTCCAATAAAACCAGGTAGGAGATGAATAATTCTTTGAAACCTTGTCACCTTTTTATTAAGACATTTTTTCCATTCACATCTCCATATTAATGTAATATTTAACCAGTGTTGATTTTGATACTGTTTTGAATAAGTGTTTGCCTAATTACTTTGATGAAAATGTAATTGATTGTACAATTTAGTCAAATTGTTCTTCCGCATTTTATTCCCTGTGTCCTGAACAGATTTTCATTTAGTCAGATCTTAGTCTGCAAGAATCTTGGTTGGTCTTGGATGTTGGACGATGAAATTAATTCTTTTTTCTTTCAGTAAAACCAGCATTGAGATATGTCTTTTATAGGGCAAAGTATTTTTCATAAGACGATAAAACAAAACATTCTGATATTTCCATATTTGTGTATAGATTTGCTTAAGTAAAAAAAAAAATCTATTTTATTGCATGAAATTCTTTTCATTAAATGCAGCTCATGACTCAATGCTATTTTTTTAATGCATCATGCATTTAGACCAAATAATAGGGGGGAACAATAAGTGACCCTTTCTGTCATGTATGGACTAGTGCTGGATTCATTTAAGCTGCATACATACAGACAGTTACAATTATTAGCAATGAAAAAGATAACAAAGAAAAAAAAAAAACTAGTCTAATCTCAAAGAGCAAATGATAAAAAAGTATGCACAGTGGAATTTCTTTTACAATATAATGGACTCCAGCTTATTTATGCAACAATATGCAGTATCCATGATAGTGCAATAGCATCCTTAATTAGCTAAGGTGTGTGCAAGCTATCTTAGAACCTGGGAAGAAAGTGTAAACCATAAACATGTCAACAGCTATTGACTGAGCAGCAGAGAATATGAAGTCTGAACGCAGCTGGGAGAAACGACCTGTGGAAGTGTTCCTATGAGCATCTGTGAGGCAGCAGTCTATCACTAAAAGAGCTGTCCAGCTCTGCAACACCTCCATGCATGGGGTGGGAAACATGTCCATCAGTGATGCATCTCCTTACTGTCAAGCAGATGCATAGTTTGAATTTAGTCCCATCAGAATATCTCATGTCTATAAGGAGACTTGGGCTAGGTGAAGGTGCGTCAGCAGCCGCCTTAATAAGAGCTGTCCAAAGAGTGCTGGAAGTTAGGAAAGAGCTAGGAGTAAGAAGGTGTATTCTTCCTATATCCATTGCAGTTAGCAGTTAATATGCCATATACTGTATAGCTCCTAACAGTGGCTAGGGGCTATATGCTTGCCCACAATACTTTACGTGTATGTGTACTTGTGTGATACATGCAAATGTACACATCTTCATATGTTTTGGGTTTTATAAAGCGAAAAAGATTAGTGTGATGTTCTTTTTTGGCAATTATTTTCCAGAAGGCTGTAGTCCTATTTTGACAAGCATTGTTTATGTCTGTCAGGCAATGACGGCTCTAAGACTGTAAGCTGGATTCAGCACAGCAGTCCGAAGCTCCTTTCCCACCCTGGATAGGATTCTTACTTTTGACACCACAAAAGATGATGGGATAGGAGGTAGGAACAGGAGGTAGGAGCTACAGTTTGAGTTTTTCCGGAAAGAGTCTTAGTGGGCTTGAAACCTGATCCTGACCAAAGTTCACTGGGTCAATTGATATCGCAACTCAAAGCAAGCCAGCGCTTATAAATTCCAAATAGCAAAAACAACATAAGAAAGACTTAGTCTGCCAACCAAGCCTGGCTTCCGAACTTCCAATTTTATGAAATAATAGTGGGTGTCTTCCTTACTTCCAACCCAAGCTTTTAAAGTAATCTGCTGTCAGAAGTTGAACTCTTATCTGACAAAACGAAACTAACCAATCAGGAATTCAGTCAGATATGTTTGAACACCCACCATGTAAAGGGGGGTTGTCGGCAGACTGTGTTACCAACATGTTGTTTCAGTGAGAACAAATAAAAAAACATGAACCCTGTGTGACTGACCTCCAGGAAGGCTTTGTGGTAGGCGTCAGAGATAAAGAGGGATTCGCTGCCGTCCTCCAGGATTCCTGAAACACACCAGCAATAATGCACTTAAGGAGCAATCATGGGACTTCATACCAAATGTTAACACTTGAGCAACTGACAGCTGCCTTTCACTTGAAAGTAGAGTTTAATGTCTAATCTGGGAAGCAACTGTAAAAAAAAAAATAATAATAAAAAAAAAAAAAATATATATATATATATATATATATATATATATAAATATAAATTTATTTTTTTTTTTTCATTAAACCCTCCAAATTTTTTTCATTTTAAGATAGAGGACAGCACTATTCCATCTAAAAGAGACAAAAAATAAAAATGTATTCTAACCATATGGCATTATGTGTAAAAACCTTTGAATAAGTAGATTTAACCAAAAATTTGGAATATAAATAAAAAAAAATGTAATGTAGCAATGTAACTATGGTGATTAAATAATTACAAAATAAATGATTACCCTCACATCAGAAATTGGTTGTTTGTGTGTGTGTGTGTGTATATATATATATATATATATATATATATATATATATATATATATATATACATACACACATACACACACACACTTGTGTTGTGTGTGTGGTCTGTACAATGTATTTTATAAAATATCCTAATTGTGGGAACTTGCAGGTACATATGGGGCTAAGGTTTAAATTCATTCATTTTAGGTTAGGGTAAGGGTCTGATTTAGGGCATATAAAATGAATGCATGCCAATGAAATGTCCCCATATGTCATGAAAACAAAGCTTTGTGAGTGTGTGTTTTAATGTCTATTTGGTTTAAAGAATCAAGCAGCTGATTCTGGTTCTAAGCACCTGGCAGGCTGGCCTTGTCTGCGTTGAACAGGTCAGTCAGGCCCATCTGCTGCAGCTTCTCCTTAAGACTGAAGCTGTCCTCCACCCTGAAGCGAGGCATGGAGACGGAGACGCTGGTTTCTCTCATCTGGTCCAACCAGCTGTTGAGCTTGTTCTGGTCCAGCTGTGCCTCAACCTGTTGGTTGAACCACACAGAGAGGAGATTTTCTGTAGTGTTCTCAGGGTATTTTAATAATCCTTAGGGATATCTATTTGGTGCACAGAGCATCTCTGATAATATCTGCTTTCTACTGCATTACACCAACACATTTGCTCAGAATTTTAGGTTTAGCCAAAAATAATTCCTCTTAAGGTGATATCTTAGAATCTCCAAAATATATTTTAAGGTCTTAAAGATGTTTTTTTTTTTCAGAACTGGTTTCATAAAAATCAAAATTTCTAAAATAAAAAGGGTCTTATTTTTGTAATTTAGAAACCTTTAAATACAACTGATTTTGATAACATTGAAATATGGTAAACCCTGTGAATGAGCCTGTGTGTTATTCAGTAGAATTAGTTTGAAACTTTGAATGTAAAAACAGCTTCAGTCATGAAATAATGAATTCACAACGAAAAATAAGAAAAATTAAAGTTGTCCATATTGGCTGTCCTGATACAAATCTCATATTACCCTTAACCTGCTTCTTAATTGGCTGATCAGCCCTTTTCTGGGACACTTTACTGGAGACTGAAAATACTTGATTTCTGAGTTATTTGAAAAGAATCAGTGAATACAATAAAAAACCTTCCTTGATTCAGTCATATGCGGGGCAGATCACCCTGTCAGACTCAGTAGCATGAATCTTTGTGTTTGTACCATTCACACTTTGCTGGGTAACCAGCTCAGTTCCATGTCTTAATCAGAATGCAGCACTACCATGGCCTACCGTTCCGATTAAGAACATAATATGGATTACCGGCCTATGTTGTGCTGATGAAAGCTGCCTTGGTTTGGTCCCTACTGGGGTGATCTCTGGCCTACTCTGGGCACCATTGGCGCCTTCGTGGGCGCTGGGGCCATTGAACTAGTGAGGATCCTTTATACATCATCCTGCAGATGGAGGGAGGATGGGGGAGGGCGGAGCTGTTCAAGCAACTCAACCCGAGTGTCCTAGTCTTACTGTATATGTTCTTGAAGCTGGGTAAATGCAAGGGGAATTTAAATGGAAAAGGGCCTGTACTTATATAGCACTTTTTCAAGTCAGGAGACTGAACCAAAGTGTTTTACACTACATTCAGTCATTCGCCCATTCATGCACACACTAACTGTGGCAGGCTACATTATCCTGGGGGTCAATGATAGAAGCAAGGCTACCATACACAAGCGCCACTGGGCCTTCTGACCACCATCAGTAGGCAATGCAAGTGAAGTGGAATAGACAATGCGGGTTGTGCATGATAATCCTCTGGTTGCAGGGTAAACTCCATCCTGTTGCCACTTAAATCAAAGTTCTAAGTGCTAACTAGTGCTAAAGGCTAATTTCCCAATACGGATTTTATAAAGGCACTAAATTAAAAATGCAACTATAGAAAACGTAATTCTGAGATATGTGAAATATATCCTTTTCAATGACACTTATTAATTTCAAATAAAAACCTCAATATATTCTATTAAGATCTAAATTACATAATAGTTGCAACTTTAACATTTAAGCACATTAATTCATATTATTATTAATCAATAATTAATGGATCAGTTATTTTAAAGCTTGACTTCCAACCTCTCTCTCATATTATTATAATTTTTTTGGCAATTGAGGATGAAATCAGCTAATGACTGTGATTTACCTTTGCAACCCAGCAGTGGGAGCAGTGGGCTGCCATTGTGTGGCGCCCAGGGAGCAGTGTGGGGTTAAGGGTCTTCCTCAGGGATCCAGAGGGCAGGCTGTTGGGATCCGGATACTTGGAACCTTCACGGAGAACAAGCGCTCTGCTCTAACCCACTTGGCCAACACTCCAACTTTTTCTACTTATAATTTATGTAACCTTTGGCTTGCAAACATACAAGGTTTCTCCCACATAGCCTTATATCAGACATTTTTTTAAATGGTATACCACCACCTGTACATCTGAAGAATGCTACCAAATGATTTACTATTCGGAAACAAAAAGAGGAGAAGGTATTGGAAAAGAAAGGCATGGAGGCAGTGAGCAGGACTACCTGACTGAGTGGATGGCCTCTGCTCGGCAAGATGAGCACCATGGTGATGTCTTCCCCTCTGTATGGCATCTCCAGCAGCTGCACCTTCTCATCGGGCAGATTCTTGTAGTTGAACTTGATCTCCTGGTACATCATGTTGGCCTGGCAGGTGCGACTCTCGTCTATGTAGAAATTTGAGGCAACCAAGTTTTCTTTGGGAAACTTGTTTTTCCACTGACCCTGAGAAGCAGAAATGAAATGTTACGGAAATTCCGTGAACACTTATTTTTAAAAAGAAAAAAAACTCAATTTCTACTTTTAATGCATTAGATCATCGTTGTGTGTTAATGATGTCTTGATTTTTATTTTATTTTTCACCAACCTTGAAGTAGATGGTGTTGACAAGGACCAAAGCTGTGTTGGAGTCTAAAGCCCCTGATGGCAATGTGTCCCTTATCCTGTTCTCTGTCTTGTTGGAGATCCAATCGTTGATGGTGATCCGAGCAGCCTCTGGGTTTGACTACCAATGAGAGGAACCGTTAAAGGTATGGCTCCAGTTCCCAAAAAAAGTTCAAAAACAATCCACTGGACTTTGTTTCCAAGTTTGAAGATGTTTCGCTTCCCATCCAGGAAGCTTTTTCCAATTCAAAATGTCAGAAATAGCGTTGAGTTCAATGCTTTATACAGTAGCCTAACAAAACCTTGTTTAGCTTAGAAAACATGCAAATTGAAACGGCTGAAGGGGTCCACCCCGCTGGAATGGGGGTCTTTTGGCTTCTTTGTTAGCCTGCAATACCCCATACCTGTCTATGTCTCTGAAAGGGGGGTCGTTAAAGGGAATTGTTGGCCTGGCTGAATAGGCAGAGTCTTCTGTTCCCTTGTAAGGGGGTGGGGGTTATGATGATAGTGGGAAGGAATCAACTAATTTGCTGCATTGTAGGTTTTTTAAAGCTGAAATCTGCATCCACTCCCCTGTTTAAGGTTGGTTAAGAAAGAAAAACCAATGCTTTAACACTGCGTGTCATATATACTAACATTCTGGTCAACAGTTGGTTATGCATGGTTATACATGACTAGAAAAGTCGAAAAGTCAGAACCAGAAGAGCAGAGAAACCTTAATAAAACTCCCCTCTCAATATTGGGTCGGTTTTGAATATCTGAACTTTTTTTAAGTCAGTTTAAAATCTAAAATGTCTCACATTAAAGCTATATGTCTGGGAATGCCAAATATTGGTGACTGTATTTGTGATTTCTGTACACCTGTAAAGAGAAGCAGAGTTTATAGGGAGTCCTACAAT
This sequence comes from Cyprinodon variegatus, assembly GCF_000732505.1. NCBI lineage: Eukaryota > Metazoa > Chordata > Actinopteri > Cyprinodontiformes > Cyprinodontidae > Cyprinodon > Cyprinodon variegatus. The sequence goes on from NW_015150954.1 coordinate 429,608, forward strand.
AGACCTTGATCCCTCCAGGTCGCTGCACAGCCCTGAAATTCTCTGATGTAGCCCTGACTAAAAAAAAGTTCTACACAAAATAATGGCTGAGTATTTTTTTAAGAGTTAACAGCATGTGCCACAAATACAGGATTTTTTTTTTTTTTTTTTTAGCTCAACTCCGAGTTGACCAAATGATATTTTGAGCAATCAATATTGCTGTCTCAGCTAGAATTGAGCTCCAGGCCCAACCTGAGAGCTATAGGTCTGATTGTTTGACATTACAGGTTAATACAAATAGAAATAAAAGGAAGCATAATATACTATAATGTCGCTGACTCAATAAAAATCTTTCAATTAATTATCAGCGTTTTATAGTGTAAAGTTTTAGACATTATTCAATTAATGAAGATGCCAATTCATAAGTACTGAAGCACTTTTCTTACCATTCCCACCATTCATTCTGATTTTTTCTGAATCAACTCTGTAGTTATGCTGCTATACAACATGCTCCCACAGAGTGGAGCATACTTCATCATATTCTGCTTTTTTATTACTTAATACAAATTTAAAGCAGTAGCTCCAACAGTACCATTCAGAATTTCTTTTTTTTATGCTTTCATTGAATACAAACTCAAATTTGTTTGAAAATCCAACTTGAGTTTTTAATCTGCTTCATCATGTTTAAGGTTATTTCCACAAGTTATTTTTAAGCTACCGTAGATATTTTGAAATGTATTTTAAATGTAAAATGTTTAATATACATCATTACCTTGAAGTTGAGAGGCATCAGTTTGGCCCCATACACAGTCTCGCTAATGTTCTGGTATGTCTCGTTAAAATAGAGGGATTTGTCGCCAAACAGGCGGTTTGCAGAGACCAGCAGCGTGGTCTTGTCTTTCTTTCTGTACAAACGGCAGTTTAGTTTGGCAAAGAAGAAATGGATCATATCTGACGTCTTCTCCTTGATGGTATGAAACTCAAATACCTATAAAAGAAAAACAAACAGAAAGAAAAAGTCACTTACTAACAATTTTTACTTTTTACTTTTGGCTGCAGAGCAAAAATTGGCCTGAAAAACCTGCCTTTTCTTTTAGGTAGATGTAAGTGTCCCATTATTAAATTCACTTTGGACCACTTCCTTAAACCAATGCTGGCCCCACAAAACCAAACTAAAGTTCAATTATTTGAATGTACAAACATGATCTCTCACATAAACCCACTTCCACAGATCTGTGGTACATAACTTTTTACTGGCTGAGGTTTCCTTTTGTTTTATTCAGGTTTTCTGAACTCTAGAGAGATTGGAATTAGAAGGCATTTAGTCTACATCTAAAAACAAAAAATGCATCTTATTTTATTTTTCCAATTAATAAAAAATGTCATGTCAGTCACTTCACTTCCTCTTTGAGCAGAAATTGTTGCCGTTAATTTTTTCCTTCAACAACAGCTCTTAAAAGTTTTGATACTCTTAAATCTTTACATATAATAACACATTAAAACCACAAACTTTATTGTATTTAATAGGAATTTTAATTTTAGACCAACAGAAAGCTGTGATTTTTTTGTAAACGGGAAGGGAAATGTAGTTTTCAAACTATAAGCAAATAAAAATGATAAAAGGGATTTATGTATTGGCATTTAGACCCTTAAGTCAGTATAGTACTCTGTTTAGTGATATTTGCCATTTTACCCTGCTATCGTTTTACTGGACTGTCCTTTTTCGGCATGTCTCTAACAAATCTTTCTACAAATCAAGTTCTGACAGGCTGGATGGAGAATTTCTATGATTATGAATTCCAGGGTTTGGCCTCAGATTATAAGACAGACTTTGACTAGGCCATTTTATCACATGAATATGGTTGGTTGGTTATTTAGGGTGGTTAACCTGCTGCAAAGTCTCAAGTATTCTGCAGCCTCAAAGAGGTTCTTCTAGGATTCTCTTTTATTTTGCCCCATCCATTCTCCCTTTAATGCTGACTAGTTTCCCTTTGACTACTGGAGGTCTTCCCCACATCATGATGCTGCTGCCACTTTGTTCCATTGCTCCCAGTTGATGACTCCAGCCTGCACCATCTGTTCTCTTTCTCGCTACCAAAACAAATTCCATGATGCTTTGCAAGAGGAGTTCTTGCAAAGCATTCTGTTGCACACTACTTTTCAAGGGAAATTTTGAGTCCACTACTTTTTTATCCACTAGACATTTGGACAAATTGTGTAACCCCTATATAGTGCTCTATATAGTGGGTAGGGTGGACATTTGGACACAGCTTAAGAATATGTATTATTTTCCTTCCACTTCACAGTTATAAGTTACTCTTTGTTAATCTATAGTGAAAAACATAAGGCCTATCAAATAATTCAAAGCGTGTAAACAGCTTTGCAGAGCACTGAATAGAATATAACTTTTTTTCAAGCCCAATTTTTTTAAGCCAGGTTTTAAGAGATTTCCAACCTTCATTATCTGCTCCAGTGTCCGGTTGCAGGCACCCAGTTTGGTCATGGCGAATGCAGTGGAGATGCTGAGGGGAGACATGAAGATGTTGTTTTCAGGGGTCCTGCTGAGCGCCATTTGTTTGTAGAGGGACAGCGCAAAGCGGCTGTTGGCCTTAGACAGCTCCCATACTCTGGGGTTGACTGGCCGTGGTTCTGGGGTTGGTTCGTCGGACTCTTCTGGGTCAGGACTGCGGTAGACGCAGCGTGGCTCCAAGAGGAGGTCTTTGGGTCGGGAGTTACAGATGTCCAGGTTCTGAGCAGTGGACAGTAAAGGCAGGAATGCCAAAATCAACAAGTAGTCAGAAGTCCTCATCCTGGATGGAGGAGAAGGTATCTGATTTTAATTGCTTTATAAAAATAGAGCATTTAAGAATCAGTGAAGGCATTTTGGCTTAAATACATATAAACAAAATTGTTGGTACCCATCGTTTAATGAAAGGAAAACTAATAAGTCTATGAAAATGAACAAATGAAATTCATATATCGCATTTCAACTAGGCTTCAACAGAATGATCTTAAAAAAAAAAAAAAAAACATGAAACAGGCCTAGACAAAAATGATGGTTCCCTTAGCTTAATATTTTTTCACACAAACTTTTGCCAATTACAGCAATTAAATGATTTCTGTTACTGTCAATGAGATTCTGCTCCCCTCAGCAGGTAAACTGCTCCAGTTTTCTCAGCTTTGAAGGTTGCCTTTTCTAGACAGCATGTTTTAGCTCTTTTCAAAGAGCTCTATAGGAAATAGGGCAGGGCTCTTAGAAGACCACTTCAGAATAGTCAATCTTTCCTCTTTGCCATTCTTGGGTTGTTTCCAGCTGTGTGTTTTGGTTCATCATCCTGTTGATGATGATCCTGTTGACTAAGCTTTGTGACACTGGACATCACATTTCTCTCTAGAATCCTTGATCGTCTTTTTTTTTTTTTTTAGATTCAACACCCTTTTCCAGATTAAGCCAAGCAGCCCCAGAACAGAACAGCCTCCTCCATGTTTCACAGTAGGGACAGTGATCTCTCCTAGATATGCTTCAATTTTCCTTCTGTGAACATAGAGCTGATGGGCCTTGACAAAAAGTTCATTTTTTTCTCTCACATATCCATAGGACATTCTCCCAGAAGCTTTTTGGTCTGTCAACATGCAGTTTGTAGTTTGTCGAAGTCCTGTCTTGCTTTTTATTATTTGTTTCCAACAATGGTGTCCTACCTGAATGTCTCCCATTAAGTCAACTTTGGCTCCAACAATGACGGATCGTGCGATCTGACGCTGATGTTCTGGAGCTTGAAGTTCACTTTCAATTTATTAAGAAGTTTTTTGTTTTTATTTTTTTTTTTGTTACCATTCATATTATCCTTCTCTGTCATCAATTTTCCTTTTGTGGCCACGTCAAGAGAGTTTGGCTTCCTTCCTCTGGGTCTTAAATTACGTTATAATATGTGCAGCTGTAGTAACAGGAACATCAAGCTGCTTGGATGGTCATACATCCTTTGCCTTTGTGAAAGACAGGAAAGGTTTGACCTCTGTAATTGCAAACAAAGGCTACTCTACCAAATATTAACATGGATTTTCTCAGGCGTTCAAATATTTATTTGCAGTTGTATCATACAAATAGTTTTTAAAAAAAATCGTACAATGTGATTTCTGGATTTTTTTAAAGAAATTGTCATCATAGGTGTCAATGATGACAATTTCAGACCCCTCCATGATTTCTAAGTGGGAGGACTTGCAAACTAGCTGGGTGTTCAAATACTTTTTCCTCACTGTACATATTGGCCCACTGACTGATTACAAGATTAAACAAAAGGATGAGAGTCAGTTGACACCCCTTGATTTAATATGGTCACATTATCTTCCGTCTTCTCTAGAGGCACCATTTTTTTTCAGCCTTGTTTCATTAGTTTATTTTTAAAAAATGTTTATATATTGATGCATGGTTGAGAAGCAATGTCTCGCATTCATTTGCTCAATTTCATAGAATTATTATTTAGTATTACTTTTCTCATATTTGTGACCAATGTAGGTTTTTTTGTACATTAAACGAGAGGTATCAACGATTCCAACAAGTCCACATGTGTACCTCAAATATTAGATATTTAATATCAACAGAAAATGAGATAAAATATTGGTAAGCATTATTAAATAAATTGAAATTTTCTACCCAATAAATAACAAATTAACTGCAGTTATCAACATTCTTGGTTTCACTTTCACAAGCAATACAGAAGCCCAATCACTGAATAACCTGTGAATAAAAATAAAACACTTAGAAACTGTCTGCCAGCATGAAGTAGGCTTAAAGATGAAAAACAGAAACAAGAAATTATCTCCCAGTCTAAAAAGAAAAAGATAGGAAACTAAATCAATAAAATAAAGTTTGGGTTTTTGATGCTTTTGAACCACACTCAGTGAGAACCATCATCTACACATGGAGAAAGAATTGAACCTTCCAGGTGTTTCAATCATCCAGAGGTCACACAGCATCTAAAACAGAAGTCTTCTTCAGTGACGCACTGATGCATCCTCGTTGCCCTACAGAACGTTATCACAGATTCTCCCTCCCAGTAGCTGTTAAGCTATAATAGCATAGTTTTTTTTATTAATATCTAGGAAGTCGTTTGTTGTTTTTCGTGCAAATATACAGAAAGTCTAAAACATGCACATATTGTGCTTTTTCAAAAAAATCTACATAAGTACAGGATTGTTCATGAAATTACGGTGTAACTTTTCTTATGCTGTAAATTTTCTCTCACTGTACAACCTTGTATTGTTATTTATGTGTTTAATTTTTTACCCTCATGTGAATCTGCATGCTTCTGTTTGCCTTTAAGTACACTGAATTTGCCCCCTAATGGAGGATAAAGGATATTTCTATTATGTCCTATCATGCTCTGCTGTTTTTGTTCTATAGCTCTGCAGGCCTCATGTCTTTCAGTTACTGTCTAAGTTCAACAATAAGAAAGAGATATGGGCAGCTCCAATGGCAGAACTACTTCTAACCCATAGAATAATAGGACCCATTTAACATTTAACACATTCATATTTTCCACAATTTTGGTAAAACATGCATTCGACCGATGAGACTAAAGTTTAACCTTCTGTAAGATTCTGACACTAGAAATTCAGAAGACAACCACATATTTCAAACATGGTCGCCTTCTCCGCCTCTTCAGGACCTGGGAAACTTACCACAATTAATGCCACAGTGAAATATTTTATCTAACAAAAATGCGAAAGGATAATGACTTGCTGTCATTTCATGACTTTAAGCTCAAGCTCCCATGATCCAAAACACCAATCCAAAATAACCAGAAAATCATGAAGGTTTGAAGCGCCCTGGTTTAGGTCTGACCCCTTGATGTTAAAAAAAACAACAACAAAAAACACTCAATTGTGACTCAATTAAAACAATTCTGCCAAGAATCAATGCAGAAAGAAAATTCCCTACATAAAACTGATGTTTTGTCTTGAGTCTGGTTTTCTTTTAAGCATGACAACAAATATTAGCTTGATGCATTGATGCATTTATGTTTCCGTCTTTAAATAATTTACATGTTTTAGATATCTATATCTAAAATTTCACTTTTCAATTTATTATGAAACAGTTTTCAGCACCAAACCATCAGAGGAGAAAAACACTTTTCTCTGATTATTGATCCAAATACTCAAGTTAAATAGAATGATTGTGGATATTGATTGAACGTGGATAAACCTCTCAGAACAACAAGGCTGAAGTTCAAGTTATCAGATTGCAACATGTTTCTGCATCAAACACCTCTACTTAATACCCAGCCATGTATTTTAATGACAGAACAAGAAAAATGGAAATAAAACATTGGAATTTACCTGGGAAGGTAGAGCTGTGAGGGTTTAGGCATGGAGATGTCCTCAGTCTGTACTGATTTCAGGTCAGCGTCCTACAGAGCAAAAAATCCAAAACAACCTTTGAAACATCGACCCGCTTCTTGTCAACAACTGAGAGGAACGTCTGCTGCTGTCAACAAGATGACTAGCTGGCCTCCACAGCTGATCAATACCTGCACAGCTCAGAGAGGCTCCAAACCCCCACACTGGAGCACAAACATCCCTGGAGAAAAAATAAAAGAATCCTTCTATTTTCATTTTTACTTAAACTCTTGAGTTGCTTCCAGTTTCAAATTTTAACAAAAAGGTTTTCTTTTTTCGTTTTTACGGCACTAGTGGCTCTTTGTTCTGACAGTACTGTAGGCCTACAGGAAAGGGTGTGTGAGAGAGGGGGAGAGACAAGCGACAAAGGCCCACAGACCAAATTCAAACCCAGGTCGCCCGCGTCGAGGACTAAGGCCTCCATACATGGGTCGTACGCGCTAACAACTGCACCACCTGCACGCCAATAAATGTATAGTGTTTAGAGCTGTTTAAGCATTATTTCCATTTTAAATTTAAAGGGAAACGGAATTTTTGATTTTAAAATGTATTGGATTATAAACGGATTTCAGTTCAGTTTATTTATATAGCTCCAATTCACAACAAATGTCACTTTACAGAGACAATTCAATCAGATTTGCATAAGAATTGGTTTAAAGTTTCTATCTAAGGTGATTGGATTGCTTTCTTTCGAGGCCGACTGGGGGTTAAAGGAGACAGAAGCAGATATACAAAACGAAGTACCGTAGAAACACAGATCTGTCAACACTTTCGTTATCTGAAAAGGTAATAGTAAACTAGCTCCTGTGTAAGAAACAGTTGAGCAGATGAGCTTGTTTTCATGTTAAAGGGATGAAAGAGAGCACATAAAGTTAGTTGCAGTAAAAGCAGAGCCCTTAGCTGTGTCTAGGAGAGAAACAGGTCCAAATCTGTTATCTATATTCTAAGGCAGGCATCCCCAACCTCGGTCCTCGAGGCCCACTGTCCTGCAGGTTTCCCTGCTTTAGCACAGCTGATTATAATGATTGCAGTAGACCAAAAGCCTGTTAATCAGCTTTCAATTAAAATCAGCTGTGCTAGAGCAAGGAAACCTCTAAAACCTGCAGGACAGCGGGCCTCGAGGACCGAGGTTGGGGATGCCTGATCTAAGGTGTTGATAGCAGCCCAGATGATGGTTCTCTTTAAGATGGAATCACAGCCAAAATATGATCAGACCAGATGAAACACCTATGACAGGAAAAGCATAGAGAACATAAAGTTAAAGAATCAGTTAACAAATACTGCAGAATGGGGGAATAGAGAGAGAATTAAGCAGAATGATGAAAAGGGGTTTCTATGTTCTCCAGCAGTCTAAGCCTATAGCAGCATAACTATAGAGATAGCTCGGGATAACCTGAGCCACTCTAACTATAATCTTTATCAAAGAGCGTCTGCCTCGTGGACTAAAACTGGTAGATGGTTTCACAGGAGAGTCCGGCCTTTAATGAACAAATACATGGACTAGCTTCTCAGCATCACTTCTTGACAAGATTTCTCATTTCTAATTTTAGAAATCTTTTTGATATGGAATTTGACATATCATTGTCATCCATTTAATTAGATGGATGACAATGTTGAAAGGATTGCTTGACATGTACTTCTGACAAATTTCCGTGTAGAATTCAAAGATTTTCATGAGCATTAATATAGCAAAATAGAATTTTTGCCTTAAAATAGGAAAATGTCTTAAGCATTCTAAATTTGCATAAAGAATAGTGATACAGATAAATAAAAACAGTAAAAATACAACCAGCGTTTAAATCAACATATTTTACTGAGACATGTTAGATAGTTCATAGATATAAGCATAATTTCATTTGTATGGATCATATTTAGAGCCTTGCTCAGACATTTGAAACTGATTCTACTTTGCTATTCTTATTTTTACAAATAAATGTTTTCAACATGTTTTTTCTGTGCTTTTGGGGGAATGTACACTTTAATTATGTCTCATCTGCAGATAGTCACTGAATATTTGTCAAGTTACTTAAAGTTATGAAGAAAAGCTTTCTAACTACAGAGGTTACTAATGAGTTTGTGAAAAGGAAAAAATATTTTATATCTGAGAATAAACAAATGAAGAAAGAGGTACCCATGATGTCTGTACAGTAGTTAAAACAGTAGAAACTTGTTTCAGGTTGTTTTATATGTAAACTCGTATTTCCCCCTAGTGTTTGAAGCGATAATTCTGTTTTCAAATGTTTCCAAATTTGCAAAAAAAAGTTTCAAAAATAGTATCTATTCTTTCCATTAAATCATTCAAATGAGTCATAGTTACATACAGTGTAATTTGATATATAAAATTTTGATATATACATAACTTTTTGTTTGTTTTTAGTCTAAACTCCCTGATAGGTATTGTCGAAATGTTTTTCGAAAAATTTAACAAAAGTTGACTGAACTCTGGCAACTTATTTTGTGGTTGTCAATATTCAGATAACTGAACATTTGCAGCAGGCATTTCGTTTTGGTCCTCTGCAAACCTTGGTGGGGATATTTCTGTGGCAATTCCTGTGGGTAAAAAAACCCAGAAATTGTACAAAGTAAAAGTAACACTACTTAATTAGATTTATACTGAAGCAAAAGTAAAAAGTAGATACTACTGAAGTGGGAGTAAAAAGGTATTTGGTAAAAAGGCTAGTACCCAGTAACTGATCCACTGACTATCAGTGATCATAACAACTGATTTAATATTTTATTGAGCTACAAAACTTACTAAATCAATAGTTAGAGTATGTAGAGTATGTTAAACTAGTATACTGTGTTCTGTATTATCTCTCTACCTCCAAACCACATGACATACTAAGCAGTTAAAAAATAATATTTAACTTACCTGTAGTAAAAAAAAAAAAGAAGAAAGTGTGTCTCTCAATTGTGCATATTTGTTCCAAAACAAGGTTATTTTTCCACTCAGAATGGATGGAGTTGCCAGAGATCTTACTCAAGTAAGAGTAGTGATACTTAAAAATATTTTTTACCAAGTAAAATAAAAAGCACAATGCTGTAAATGTAAATGTCCTAAAAGTATTTATTTTTCAGAAAAGTAACTCAAGTAAATGTAACTAGTTACTACCCACCTCTGAATTTAAGGTATCCACATAACATAAACATGCACACACCAAGATCTTTAGAATCTCTAGAAATAGGCATGTATGATACAATAAGAGCATGTATGTCAGCAAAAACAAAAGCATGCAAATTTCCTACACAAGCATCCTTCGATAAAGGATAGATTGTCCAGGGTGCAGCAGTGTTTTTGTTTGCAGTGATGGGAGTTAAACAGTCTGAAGGCCTAAGGAACAGAAGAAATCTGAAACCTTTTAGTGGAACAGGACAGCAGTGTGCATCTGAATGTACTCCTCTGCCTAGTGAATGTACTATGCAGAGGGTAATGGATACTATCCAGAATACTCAGTTTATTGAGGGTCAAGGTATCAAGCATGAGTAGGCTTACTTCACTCATTGTTTCATGAATATTTATTACCAAATGCATTTTATTGTGAACTAATATACAGTTTAACAGAGTACTAAGGGCAAGTCTTCTTCTATAATTTCACTGATTAACACATAACATACCTTAGTGGTAACTTTAATGGCCAACAGGTGCTGGCATTAAGGAAAAAACCTTTATTAATTAATTCATAAGAGCTCATAAACACTGTTTACTGGATCCGAAGTGCCCTAAAGGGACGTTACAGCAGATCCTTCCTCCTGGCATCTGTTAAGATTTTTGCTTGTTCCGAAAGCCACTGAAAAAATGAGCAAATGATTGAGCAGGTTGTTGCTACTTTAATCAACTATATAATTTTTTTTCTTAATTTCCAGCATTGCTTTATACTTAATGTAGCATCCATGGCTTTCAACAATATTAATGTTAATATCCCTGTTTTCGCTTTTTTTTTTTATTTTTTTACTTGAATGAGTAGCCGATGCTTTTATTTACTGCTTTTTTTCTTAAACTGAAATTTTCCCTGAAAATTCTGAATTTCCCTCTGAAGACGTGAAAAAAAATTATATTCTTTTTTATCTGAGAAAACAAGTAAAATATTTTCAACAACAAAAAAAATCCCTCTTAAATCCGTACATGGGGATTACTTTTAAAATATAATTTTAACACAAATGCCAATAGCTGTTTTTCTTTGTCCCACATTAAGACATCAGAACATTATTTTATTTGGAAGCTTGGTTTTAGCTAAAGGTCTAGACTCTAAATTCCTGATATAATTGGGATTGGTCATCTAATTAATTAGAAATGAAATTAATCTCTGTTCTATATCAGCTTCTTCCATACCGGGCATTTTTTTATCCCAAGAGCAGATTTAAAGACAATTCCTGTTTTAGACAATCATCCTGTGAAATAGTTCTAAAGATTTGTAGCAATACAAACGCCAGGCATCATACCAATATACCGTATTCATGATTTACTTAAAAAACGAATTTTCTCCTCTGACAACTGTATTCCTTAAACTTTGTTTTTGATCTGTTTTGAAATATTATTCTGATCTTTAATGAAGATTTAGAAAAAAAAAATCTTAAAATAAAACTAAATTTTTAAAGTAAAAAACTTTGAAAACGTGCATTATATTTTAATAAACTAACCAAATGTATTTGATTACCAAATGTAATTTCAATTAAAGCAACAATTTAAAACTTTAAAAGTCAATTTTATTAGTGAAAATCATAAATATTAAAAAGTGCAAAAGAGGTTTCACATAAAAACCAGGGGATGACACATAAAATAAAAACACGAAGATCACCAGAAAGAGCAGAATAAATTCAACATCATCCCAACCCACTATTGAAGTTCATGTGTGGTAAGGGGTTGTCCAGGTTCCTTGCTGGTGCTTAGATTTATTTCTGGTCCTTCGACTCAGCAGAGGTTTAGAACAGTTTGGGCAGCTCCCTCAGGCGGCTCAGGTCCAGGATATTCCCCACTGATCCTTCTGGCTGTTGGCTTCTCATTCGGTCTATCGGAGCCCTCCTGCCAGAACAGTTCTCCTTGTCCTCTGAGTCCGGTTTGGTGGTTCCAGCTAAAAGCTGCATTTTTGGCCGCAGGTCCCGGATCAGCTGACTCTGTGGGAGGAGCTTCACGTTCAGAGCTTCGGTCAGCGGCTGACGGACTTCTGAAATTATGGCCTTCTCCTTCTCTTCCTCCTCCTCCTCACCATCCTCCTCGATCAGGCCATACCTCCTCATGTACCTCCTGGTGGCTAAAGACATGTTACTTGGCGACAGAAGTGATTCACTGGAGGAGGAAGGGACAGGGATGGTTTGTGGGGCGTGGCCTCCCAGAGACAGCCGGCTGAGCTGTGATTGGCTGAGGTAACGAAGTGCGATGGCGTTGGCCTCCAGACTCAGATCCACGCTCCCTCCGGGGAACAGAGCGCTGACGGTCGGCTCAGAAACACTCAGCCTGGAGACGACCGCTGCTGGGTTGATAGTGGCCAAGGTGCTGAAAGGAAACATTACAGAGATCAGAAAGTGTTAAAGATCTGATCCAACCAAACTCTGCCTGACTGCACTCAGTACCTGGCCATCTCCACAGCTTTGATTTCATTTTCATCTGACTCCTTCAGATCCTCCGCCTCCACTCCGAGCTGCTGCAGCCGCCGCAGGGTGGCCCGGATCACATCATCTCCTTCAGGACTCTTCCTTTGCTCCTTCTTCTGATCCTGCCTCCTCTGGGATGAGGACCGCTGGGAAGACTGCGAGAGCTCCGACACAGATAAACTCCATCTTCTGTCTTCCTTGGCTTCCTGTTGGCCATCTGCATCCTGAAGACGGCTGCTGAGTTGAGTCTGATGACATTGGAAAAAAAAATCAAAACAAAAAATTTTTTCTGAGAAGAAACCGACCGAACATCGCTGCATAAGCTCCAATACCTCCTCCATAACTGTTAAAACTAAGTTAAAGATCAACATTTAAAGTACATGAAAAAACAAACAATTCTTCCTCTGAGTCCTAACAGCTGGTTAATTTCATACCTAGCAGGGCAACAATATCTCAGATAACTGGGGTAGATCTAAGAAAAGCGTCTCTGACCATCATGTTTCTTTCTGTTCTGATCAAATTAGAAGAAAAAAAGACAGCCCACTGATCTTTGTATCTAATTACAGCCCTAAATCCCTGTTTGCATCTAATTACAGATCATATGCTGGGAGTTACCATCAGGTTCTTGTAGAAGCTCTGCTGCTCTTCTGGAGGTCTGTACATGCTGACACTTTCTCCCAGAACCGGGCTCTGCAGACCGCTGACACTGAACAGAACAAACCCAAACAGAACACTGAACTGAATCTCAACAAGGAATACAAGATATCCTGTTAATAAATCAGAAAACTTTTTCACCTACAGGAATGTAGGTGAAAAATCATATAAACCATGTTAGAGGAAATATTGTCCAGGACCCTCTTTTTGGAGAGGTCTGCATGATAGAAGGTTGAAGGGGAGGCATCCAGGAAGCATCTTAACAGACAGCTGGCAGCTCCTCTCCCTGAAGGCTTAGCCCAGCAGCTCGGTGGGTCATCATATGATCAGTGAGGTCATCCAGCTTAGGTAGAGTCTCACCTGTGAGGATCAGATGAGGAGCAGGACGTTCGCCGCTGGATGTGTTCTCCTTCCTCAGGTTTGTTCATAGACGGGTCATGTGAGGAGGTGGAGGTGCTGCAGGAGGATGAAGGGGGAGATCTGGAGGAGGGTTTGGGCTTCAGGAAGGGTGGCTGAGGTTCCGGTTCTTCCTGAAGAAGCGGCTGATCAGGAGCTTGTCCCCAGAACAGACTGGCACCTGAAACAGCAGAGGTTTAGAGGAGGAAACCTGTGGAGGGTTAGACTCCCTGAGCTGCAGATCTTACCTGTTTCCACAGCGACGCTAGCGGTGCTCTTTGACGTCTGAGTCTCAACCTGCCGGGCAGAAGGCTGGAGCCTTCCTTGAGCCTCCAGCAGCATCTGGACCTGCAGTCAACCACAACACGCTTTGATTAAGAAGGTCCAGTGCACCAAGTTCTAGCTGATCTAGTTGCATAATCGTTGAATATTAGAAAAAGAACCACTTGGATGATCTATGAAATGTTTTCAAAAAAAAAAAAATGTAGGAAAACAAGAATTTAAAAGACAGCAGGAACACCCTGCAGTTGCTACCTGAGCCTGCAGGAGGCGCAGCTGCTGGTCCTGATGCAGTAGGAGCTGGTAGGGGTCGGTGGTTAAGAGTCCACCCATTTTCTCACAGCAGGGATTCCCACATTGAGGACGCATGGGCCAGGGAGAGACAAGGTCTGTTGCTGGAGAGGAGGGGTGAGGGGACGAGGAGTCTCCATGGCACGGAGGAGCAGGAGGAGTGTGGCTGCAGGAATAAGTGGGCTGGTAGACGGGAGGAGGAGGGCTGTGACGTTTAGAGACAAGAGGAGGGTAGTTATGGGGATCAGATGGGGGCGGCTGAAGAACAGTTTGAGGAGAAGAACAAGAAGGAAGAGAAGGAGTAGAAGGAGGAAACACACACTGATGAAATTGTGGGAGAGCAGGAGAAGCCTGAGGGCTATAGGGAGGAACAGGAGCCTCATGGGGGCTGGAAGAAGCTGGAGTTTGGTGGTGGGAAGAGGAAGAAATGGAGTGAAGACCTGAAGGAGGAGGACTCTTTTTAAAGGTGCAATGAGGAGGAGCAGCGGTGTGACGGCTGGAGAGAGGAGGAGTCCGTTTATGAGAGGAATGAGGAGGAGGAGCAGCTTTATGGTTAGAAAGAGGAGTTTGCTGATGACGGGAGACGGAGGGTATAGGAGTGGACGGCAGCTTGGTGGAAGGATGAGTAGGAGCAGAGTGACGGCTAAAAGGAGGAGGGGTTTGCTGATAAGAGGAGACAGGAAGTGTTGATGGTTGTGTTGCATAGTTCTGTGAGGAAAGAGGCACTGATTTCTGAAGGGAATGCGAAGGAGGAGGTGCAGATTGGGGGCTGAAGTGGGTTTGCTGATGGAAGTGGGGAGCAGCAGCGGTGGGGAGCGCTGGGGAGGGGAAAATGGAGGTGCAGTTGTTGGTGGAGCAGCAGGAGCAGGGCTGCTGCAGGTTGGAATTCGGGGTGCTGTGGAGATTAGGAGGAGGGGGAACAGGAGCAGGTTTGGGGGCAGAGGAAGTGGTGGAACTGGAGCTGGGGGGTGAAGCTGACTTCCAGTTGGCTGGAGGAGGCCTGTGGGCGGAGCCAGAATCTGTCCCAACGTTATGATTGGAGGAGAAGCTGCTTTCAATCAGCAGGGAGAGTTCAGGAACAGACGGCTGAACTCTGCGAACCTGAAACAAACAAATAAACATCTGTAAGGCTTCAGCTGAAAAAGGCGGGGCCTAAATCTGACCTCACCTGCCATGAATGACATGGGCTACGTTTACAGCGCAGCCTGAAGTGACCCAAATCCGATTTTTTTGCTCATATGCGACCTGGATCTGATCTTTTCATGACAGTCTGAACAACACACTCCGATTTTTTCCAATGTTACCGAGGCCGCTTAGCTATGTGGTCCTGAATCCGATACGAATCTGATCTTTTTATATCCGACCTGTTTCTGAACAGCCATGTCGCATCCATCCGACCTGAATGTCATTAATAACTGACAGTGGTCACTCTTCTGCTTCTCGCTATGCAAGAAAAACAACAACAATGTGGCTGATAATGCAGAGAGTAGTATTTATGTTTAACCATCTTGGAAAGATTGAGTTTTTAAGGTTGGGAAAGATTGCTAGATGTTCTCCAGCACTACCATCCATGTTTACTTCCGTAAACACAGAGCATGCTTCCGTGTAACGTCATTGCATCCTCTACTGCGCATGCAGGACACTTAGGTTGTATGACTGCAGTTCATGCAGGAGATCACATACAAGTCGCATATATTTGGAAATGTGAACAGCCATGCAAAAAAATCTGATTTAGAAAAAAAAAAATTGTAATTGAGCATTAAGGCCTGCAGTGTGAACGTAGCCTAAGACAAGAAATCAGAAGTGCCCTAATTCATTGATGTTTAGGTCAGTCTTAATACCTCAAAGCCTGTTTTAAAACCTGAAAAACAGGATTGTTCAGCAGAACTTGGTTTATTGTCATAATCTTAAGCTCTTCGTCTGATATTTCAATGCAGTAATAACGTCTCTTATTTTTTTCCACAGATTTTTGATCGGCTCATTGTGTTTTTCCAGAAAGCAAACAGGAAACAGGCTGAAAGACAAACAGGGACAGGAGCCAGACAGGCGATGGAGCTGATCTCTGACCTGTGGAGCTGGAGGATGAGGACTTGGAGACGGTCTGGGAGAAAAGTCTTCATCCTCGACTCCAGAGTCCTGATCGCTAACAGACAGACCTGCAGCTGGAGGCGGCGTTCTGAGGACAGAATCACACATCAACGTCACTCAACGTTCATCTTTATTCAATTATTTACGCATGAACATCCAGACCTGTTGAATGAGCTCTGAGCTGCTCTGAAGATTTCCGCCTGTCTGCTGTGGTCTTCTGAATCCAACTCGCACCGCAGAGCTCTACCATCCACCGGCGCCACCTGCTGACAAAGCTGCATTTTTACAAAGCCCTCTTCATCCCCAACACACAAACCTAATACAAGCTATACCTGGTAAAGAGTGACAGACTGGGAAGAAGTCAGCAGCTGGAAGTCCAGCTGGGGCCCTGATCCACGCTGAGACACTCGACACTGGAAGAACTGAGGAGCTCTGTGGGTGGAGCCAAACACGACGAGGAGGAATGAGCCCATCTCAGACAGAACCCTGAAACCCAGCAGAGACAGGAACATTAAAAAGAAAAAACTTAAAACCCTAGAACAGTTTGATGGTACTAATTTCAACCAGTATCTCACCTGTCCTGCAGGGCGGAGCCAAACATGAACCTCAGACTCCAGGCCCACACCTGAGGGCTGTAGACGTGTGTGACTCCACTGAGCCAACTAGGACAAGAAAAACCTAATCATTAAAATTATGGACGTGTGCTTATTTTATAAACACCACACATAAAAATATTTCTGAACCTACAGGCCAACAAGTGGCAAGCTGGAGGCTTTAGGGTCCGACTCCAGCAGGAGAACCAGTTTCCTGGTCTGATCCATAGTCAGAAACCTGAAAGGAAGAAAAACAATCAATTCAGTTCAGCTTATATATATAACACCAATTCATAACACATGTCATCTCAAGGCACTTTACAGTTCACCAGATCATACAGTCAAATTGATTAAAAGTTTTCTATCAAAGGAAAACCAGTTTATTGCATCGACTCATTGACTTGAAGGCAATCCCTCACACTAAGCATGCTTGTAGCGACAGTGGAGAGGAAAAACTCCCTTTTAACAGGAAGAAACCTCCCAGCAGGCTCAGTGTGAGCGGCCATCTGCTGAGGCCGACTGGGGTTCAAGGAGACAGAAGTAGAGATACAAAAAGCAGCTGTAAACGGCGGCCCCGTCCAGGAAACACACAGCCAGGCAGACGAGCTCTGAGCCAACTCCCATGTCAGAGGATGAAGAGAGCACATCCAGCTAGTCACAGTCAGAGAAACAGGACTACACTATAAAACAGGCCGATCTCCAACATCTATAAACAAAGGTGTTAATGGCAGCAGCTCAGCTGATATTTTTCTCCAGGAACAGTTCAATCTCTACCATTATACTCTCGCTGCTTTTTCTCATAGTAGCTTTTATCTGGTCTGTTCCTGACAGATTATGCAGAGTGTGAGAATAGATAGAATGAAGCAAAATGATGAGATGGGGGTCCCTATGTCCTCCAAAAGTCTAAGCCTATAGCAGCATAACTATATAGATAGCTCAAGATAACCTGAGCCACTCTAACTATAAGCTTTATCAAAAAGAAAAGTTTTACGCCTACCCTTAAAAGTAGACAGGATGTCTGCCTCACAGACTAAAACTGATGGTTGGTTCCACAGGAGAGGAGCCTGATAACTAAAAGATCTGCCTCCCATTCTACCTCTTAGAAATTCTAAGAACCACTAGTAAACCTGCAGATTGAGAGCTCTGTTAGGAACATAAGGAACAACATATCTCTGATATAAGATGGAGTTTGGCCATTTAAGGCTTTATATGTGAGAATGTTTGGGACTATTCACATTGCTGATGAAGGTTCTCAGTCATCCAGGTCAAAGTCATTCCGTAAAAATTCAAAAAATATCCACTGGATTTGGTTTTCAAGATTTGAAGACGTTTCGCCACCTCTCCAGGAAGCTTTCTCAATTCAAATGTCTGGATCCGCTGGAGTTTTACTCAAACTGAATGTCTGGAGTTTTACTCAAACTCACTGCGGATCCAGACATTTGAATTGAGAAAGCTTCCTGGAGAGGTGGCGAAACGTCTTCAAATCTTGAAAACCAAATCCAGTGGATATTTTTTGAATTTTTACGGAATGACTATTCACATTTTGAACAAAGGCAATACCGTCTAAGATAGCTTTAAGGCTGAACTTAAGCGATCACCTTATATGTCAGCATGGAAGTTACCGTAAAATCCCCCTATGATGACCCTGTCAGTATTTAATACCAAATCAGAAAGGAACTCTGAAAACTCATCTAAAAATTAAGAGAAAGGACCTGGTGGGACGATACAAAGTTACAAAAAGAAGAGGTTTTCTAGCTTTGCGATTTATATGAGGGAAACTAAGAGTTAAATGTTCAAAATAGTTGTAATTGTTAATTGCCTTTGGAGTAATCAATAAGTCAGACTGAAAGATTATTGTTGCCATTCCTCCTCCTTACACAGAATTTCTGGGTATGTGAAAATTTAAATAGCTTGAAGGAGTTGGCTTATTTATGCTCACATAATCCTCTTGCTGCAGCCAGGTTTCTGTAAGGCAACATAAATCACTGTGATTATCACAAATCAAGTCATTAAGTAGCAGACTTTTAGAGGAAAGAGATCTTATGTTAAATAAAGCATATTTAATCATTTTAACTTGTTCCCCAACTGGAATCATTTTAATTATATTATAATTTACTCCTTTGGGAATCTTTTCTAATTTAGTAGATTTTGGTTGTGGGCAAGACACTGTCTAGATGTAGTAATGAGTGGGTTACAGTAGAGAAGCTGCAGAGACGTCTGTTAAACCATGACGAGGACTAAACAATTTAGCCAGATTCCTAGAAAGAAGAGCTGCACCATCCAAAGTGGGATGGATGCCGTCTCTTTAAATCAGACCAGGCTTTCCCTAGAAGGATTGCCAATTATTAATGTAGCCCACATTGTTTTCAGGACACCACCTAAACAACCAGCGGTTGAATGACAACATGCGGCTAAACATATCACTGGTCAGATCAGGGAGGGGGCCAGAGAAAATTACAGACTCCGACATTGTTTTGGCAAACTTACACACAGAAGCAACACTAGATTAAGAGACCTCCAATCGGCGTAACCAGGTGTCATTACCGCCAGCCTGAATGACAATCTTACTGTATTTAAACATATCCTTCGCCAGCAGTTTTAGGTAGGATTTGATGTCGCCCGTTCTGGCCCCCGGCAAACATTTGACTATGGTCCCTGGTGTCTGTAATGCCACGTTTCTGACTATGGAGCTGATAATTACAAGAGTGGGCTTCTCAGTGAGTGCGTCACTGAGCGGGGAAAATTAGTTAGAAACGTGAACGGGTTGGTGGTGACCAATGGGCAGAGATCCACGACTACGCTTTCTGCGTTCCGTCATCCAATCGCCTGGCTGCTCAGGCACTTTTGGAGGACAGCTACATGGGGGGCCTACTTTAACCTCCTGAATGTTCAACAGCCTGAAGCCTGGATTCTAACTCTGACACCCTCGCCTCCAAAGCTACAAAACTACTACACTTATTACACATCCCATTATCACTAAAGGAGGCAGAGGAAGAACTGAACATCTAACACAGACAGCAGGAGAGAGGAAAGGAAGAAGTATGAGTTGGAAAAGAGTCAAGGGAAGGAGAGAGAGAAGCCATAGCAATGCTAAGCTTGCGCTAGCCTAGCTACTCCTTACTACCGGAAATGAAACCATGTGAAAGCGACAAGTGCTCAGTAGAAAAGTGAAGCAGAAGGCGCTATGTTTTGAAGTGGTACTGGACAGTTAGAGTTACTTAGATACAGAGATATCACAGAAAAAAAGAAATTAATTTAGATGGAGATAGCCTGAACAGCATGCTGCTCAGCAGTCAAAACAGGAAGTGAACACGATATGTCTCACCAATAACTGCAGTAGCACCCTCTAGTGTATCCTAGATCAGTGCAAAGTGACCAGGATCTATCTAAAGCATAAAGTAAACAGTCTCTTACCCCCTCTGTCGGCCAGCAGGCTGCGCCGGGCGGCCGATGCTTGTCAGCGACCTTAGCAGGGCGGTAGGGATGATGGGGACGGCTCGGACTGGCTGAACGTCTAACCCAACGGCGGGACAGACGGACGACCAGCTGAGGTTAAATGTTGCAGCATCAGACGTCTGGGAGTAAATCACATGAGCTCTGATCTTCAACAGCTGAGACAGATCCAGAGTCTGTCTGCTGCTGACCGCCTGCTGCAGTGCCTGAACCACCAAAAATATTTGATTCACATTTATCATCTGGCCAAAGCTTGAAGTAAGAAAAAAACAAACAAAAAAAATAAAAAATAAAAAGCAAAAATGAACCTTAAAGCAGTGATGGAGCTCAGCCTCTGACAGGACGACAGCATCAGGCGAAGTCTCAGACTGAGCAGAGAACAGGCAGGGAACCAGGACATCTCCGGGAAGAAGAGCGGACGGCACCCGGTCTGTGGCTCCTGCTTGATCCCGACCTGGATCGAAGCGGTCCAAGGTCACAGTGACCCCTTCCTCATCTGGAGGACACACAACAGGATTTAGAGCATTAAGAAGACAGGTGAATTCTTCCACATTGAGTCAGAATCAGACCTTCATTCACAGCGACGGATCCCAGGAAGAAACACTGAAGGCCGAGCTTGTGACTGCGACGGGCGTGGCGCTGCGCTAGCCGAAGAGCTTTCTCCAGGAGAACTATTTGAGGTTTCCTGCAAAGGAAGATGAATTTATTAAAAACCTAACCTAGAAACTTTAAATGAAGAGAAAAAGAAGTGTATTTATTATTTTTCCCATTTAAGTTGAAGCCAGCAGGAACAAAAATAAATAAATAAATCCTGGTGGAAAATCCAGGTCCAAAAAGTAAAAAGCACGTACAGAGAATAGTTCCAACCATTTGCATTTTCAGCTCCAAAACATGGACTGGACTAATCACCAGGTTAACTGAACAAGAGGAAAGACCAGGCTTTCTGAACATGACACTCAGATCATTGGTTACTAAAAACAAGTTAGCAGCCTTTTATTTTATTCCTCAACTGTTCAGGTAAACATCCAATTTAATCAAAGCCACCGTAGATTCAGCAGATGTACAGGAACAGAACCATGTCTTTGATGTTTACCTGTGGGAATAGAGCTGGAGGCGGAGCATCTCTCCAACAGGGCTGCCATCCCACAGAGCTAAGCGGGATTTAGGGAAAGTCAGCTGATTTAGGGAGCTTACGAACCTTCTGCAGAAAGGAAGGAAAGAAAACAATGAGAAGCTTGTTGGAAACAGGAAGCAGTGTTTACCTCAACCCGAGACAACAGATGAACGTGGACAGGCTCTCTCCTGGTTTTGTTTCAGCTGGCGTTTCATTTAGTTCAGTTTCAGCCAAACTAAAATACAGCATTCATGTATACAGATGAAGATGTAAAAACTCCAAGATAAGCCGGTAACAAGTCTAAATTAGAGAAAAAAGACTTCATGCATCATCAGCTGTGTTGCGATGAGCAAAATTACAAGACTGGATTTAAATAAATAAAAAAATTTGAATATTTCTCACATGAGATTAAAATCTTAGAATCACATCATGATGCTGGTTTACTTGCACCAGGCTTTATTCAAAGTAGAAGTACTCTGAGATGTGCAGAGTGGTCAGATTTCCTGAACGCTGCCATAAACAAACAAAAAAATAGTCCTTATTATGGTCCTTACTGTTCTGAGAACCAGAATGGACCCACAGCAGGTTCTGAGAGCAGCTTTCTAAAGGCTCAGAAAATAATTCTGCTGTTTCTTCCAGAAAAGACGAGATAACTAACATTCCTTAAAACTCTGAGCAAATTAAAGTTCAGCATAAACTACACCTCTCAATCAGAACATGATGCTATATGGATTGAGGTGAACATGTTTACAACATTTCAATGGTCATGTCCACATGACTGATTGACCATTTATTCTGGATACTAAGGTCCATGTACACATGACTGTTGATTTATTATTTCTGAGAGAATGGAACAGCTCTAAATTGTGATTTCAGTCTATTTTTTTTTAGTTTCCATAATCAGTGGAGCTTCTTAAATGGTCTCATCTCCTAAAAAACACCACAAACCTTGGATCACTCAAAGGTTTGAAGGGACCCTTGTCTAGAACTTGACTTAAACTTCTCATATCACATATTCATTCTCCTGTCACTGACAACTGCAAAAGCAATCTAACTTAATTGGTTTAATTAAGGCTTTAAGAAAAGGGATTTTAAACTAATCATCAGATTATGTCCTCTTGTTCCTCATTTAAGGGATCATGAGAAATAATTTTGCTGTTTAACTTCTGCCTTTGTTTTCCTCTGTTCAGCAGTCACTGACGCTGTTTCTCTCTTTTTTTTTTTTACCCCAGTTCATTACTAGGCTGTGGTGGCAAACAATCAGATTAAATGTGACTGAATTATTATTGATATAATCACCTGTTTATTTTGTATTAAAATAATATTTAGTTGAACTAAACAGTTTAAACCAAATGATTACTCAAAGCGCTCATTATGTGTACGTTTTAAATTTAAGATTAAAAACCTTCGTCAACTAAATTAGTCATCGGTTACATTAAACTCTGACTAACAGCTGAACACAACAAACCCACCTTCCTCTCATGTTTTCTGGAGTAAAAACCTCCTGTATGACTTCCCCGGGCAGGGCCTGGAGGTTCACCGGGTAGCTCATACTCGCTGGGCCCCAGAAAAGTGAAGCTATGAGCCCCAGATGAGAGACTGACACCGAAGTCCCCGCAGCTAACACGGGCTGCTAACCTTCTGCTCCAAAAACATCGGCTTCGTTTTAGCTCCACTATCCGGTCGAAGCTCCTCTCTGTTTAATTATTACTGGACGTGTAAGTCAATTTCTCCGGAAGCCGAACTCATCCCTGTTTAGTGGAACGTATTCCAAAAGACAAAACAATCGACCAAAGTTAGGCGTCGTTTAATTATGGCGCTGATTCTGGATTTTACTGGCGGGGTAGCGGAACTAACCTATAGGAAGTGTTCTCATATTCAGTCTGACCAATCACAGTTCTAGTTTGACTGGCGTCAGCAGTTGTTAGCGCTACTCAGAAAACTGTTACTCGATACTTCCCCCTACAGGTTAACGAAAATATTTTTTCTTCTGCCGAATCCCTGTTGGCATGACAACGTGTTGCAGCCACGGATTTTGATCTTGATACAGATACAGAGCAGTAATCTTTTACAAACCAATGTCCATAAATAGATATATAAATGTAAATAAAAACAAATGTTCGAACTGTGACCTTTAATCTCTTAGCACATATGGGTAGAATTAAATATGAGATTTTTCATCATTATTACTGTGAAGCTAATGTGACTGTTTTTATTATACTTAATAAATTCACCTTATTAAAGACACGCATGGGTAAATGGCAAAATGATTTGAAGTAAATCCTATGTTTGCAAACTTTTTATTTAATTAGTTTTATTTTTTTTATGGTTTTGTCTTTTTTGTCTCATAAAAATGACATATTAGATGCTTATGCAAATATATGCCTATTTATTGTGTCTGAATTATTGAAGTAATTGTGATATTTAAAGACAGTGCTATTGCTTTCATTCTACTTTTATTCTACTGCACTTAACTGGCTCTACACCCTCTGCAGGGTGCTCAAGGATACATTAGCTTTTGCCCAAAACATCCACATGCACTTTAGAATGGAGTTAGGGACCTTTACTGTGAACGCTCCGGTCTGTAGAAGAGGAGCAGGTTTCTGGTTTCCATTGTTGGTATTAAGTCAAAGCTGTTTATGGTGCCTGTTGGCCTCCCGCGGAGCTACCATCTGATAACTTTTGTGGACAGAATTTCTAGGTCAGTCAAGGGCCAGTGGATTTCATCTCTGTGTTTTGCCGTTGACATGCGTCTGCTGGCTCCCTCCAGCCAAGAACCACAGCATCTGCTGGGGTTTACAAGCAAGTGTAAATTGGGGGAGTGGCGGCCTAGTGATTAGGGCATAGAGCTTGGAATCCTGAGGTTGTGAGTTCAAAACCTTCTGGCTCTCTGAGCAAGACCCTTAACACCTGATTGCTCCACTGGCACCTCACGGTGGAAGCCCATTGCTCCCCAAGGAGATGGGTTAAATGTAGAGATAAATTTCTCCAATATAAAAAAATAATTATTGAACTTTATTTATCTTACATTGTAAAAATTTAGTGAGATAAATCAAGTTACATTATTTTTATTATAAAGCAATAGGAATTAAGATCAGCTCCTTCAAATTTTCTATGTGAAATGTGATTCTCCAGATAGGAGATAGTGCCTCAAATGGGGGAGTTTTAGAATCTTGTGGTTTTGCTTATGAGAGGGGGGAGAATGGATCAGGTGATGAAGACACAGATTATTGCAGCATTTGCAATATCTGCATTAATATTACAGTCAATTTTCACCTCATTGGGTTAATTATGAACTTTTTTTTTAATACAATGATTACTTTACTGTTTTTCATCAAATATTTTTATCACTGCTGCATACCTTATCAAGTCTTCACTTTAAAAAAATGAAACTGTCTAGAGAGCTGTACTTAAAATGTCTTTTTGTTTACACTTGTGTGTACAAAACGACAAAATAAACTCTTTCTAAGTCCACTTTAAATATGCTGCTTCTGATCAATATTACTGTCTTTAAAAAAATTTAAAATATTTCTAATGTGACCTTTTTATTCAGAATAGTAATGTTGACTTTTCTAAATATAACCTAATCCATGATTGCATTTTCTGAATTTGAAACAGCTATAAGCAATGAATAAAACTTTTTTATTTAATGGATTTCCATAGGTACAGGTGCTGTGCCTTAAAAACTGGACTTTGTGTTTGCACCCTCTGAATTATTTGTGTACTGCTGGATCATTTACTGTCACATGGAGCCATTTCCTGAAAAGCGACAGAGACTAATTATTTATTAGCGTGTTACATGACTCTAGGCCAGCAGAGAGAGAGAAAACCAGCTACTCAGTGCTATTGTAATGCTTTTGAAAGGATCATATTGTATCTGGTCGTTATTTTTATTTTTTTTTTATGTGGTCTTTTCTTTGCACATTGATATCAAGAACAGAATGACTTAAAGTGCTGATATTAAAGTTTAGAGGAGCATTTTCAGTCTTTTCTTTCCGTTTCAGTTCCTTAAACACGACTTTCTGACTGCTTTGTGTATACTAACAGGAAGCTCAAAAACATGAACCGAGGATCTGTTTCAGATATTACTTCTTCTGTAACAGAGCTTTAATCTACTATTTTGTCCTGCAGTATAATGTTAGGGAGATCTTCCCCAAGCACCTGTGATTTTTTTTTACTGTTATTAACTTCTTAAAATATTACCCTTAATTAATGTAAAATGTAATTGTTTCAATATTTCTGAGTTGTTTTCAATTTGATTCTTTGTCACATGTTTGTGATTTACTGTCAGAAGCCAAAAAGATTATATATAAAAAAAATTATGCCTTTCCCATCACCAGAATCTGCCTCTTGTTACCCTAGCTAATTTTTATATGTTTGTAATCAGGGTCATAAGAGTCTGGTATGATTTTAAAATTCTTTTTTATTTGAAGTTCACCCACATTTTTTGTTTAGATGACAAGCATAAAAACATTAAACTAGTCATTTGAGTTTTATATTGAACCTTATGTCCCTTTAAAATGAAAGCATCTCCACATTTTTTCAGTCTTCCTTCATCCGATCTAACAAATGTAAACTTTTCTACATGTAATAGCCTTTTCAACTCAAATCTATTGCTTTCTGGCTTCTAAATTTAGTTTAAAGCTGGTATTGTGAATGCATCTCACATACACTGATTTTAAACTGTTGATGTAAAAACGTAGAATTCTAGCTTTATATCTTTTTAGATATTTCTACCTTTCTAGGAACACTTTATTTATGTGTAATCAGATAGAAAACAGGCAAAGAGAGAAAGAAGGGAATACACAAAATGCCTTAAAACTTGATTGATTGATTGATTGACTTTAGTTATCTCAGTGGAGAAATGTACTTGTTACATCAGCTCAAATAGTCAAAGGAGAAGAAGGAGTTTACATGGGTGTTTATTAGTGTTGCACCGATACCAGTATCAGACGGGCCCCGATACTGCACTGAAATGGTGATATCGCTATCGGCAAGTATCAACAACTAGGGCACCGATACCATTTTGAGAGCCAAAAGTTTATTCAACTATTGTCACCCATTCCAGGTAGGCAATAAAAAGTTCTACTGGATTCACTTTGTATTAGTCTTTTTCCTGCTTGACAAAGGTAGGAAGCAGCTTGACAAAGCCATGATGGCAATTATTTTACATCCAAGTAGTATGAAGTTCTTCATATATATACACACACGCATCAATTTCAAACAGATGGAATCGGTATGGTATCAGCCAATGCTGCACAGCCAAGTATCGGTATCAGGGCCAAAAATTGGCATCGGCGCAACCCTAGTATTTACTTAGATGGATATTTATATATATATAGTTATTGTACTGGGTGTTAAACATAGAGAAACACGTTATTGCACAGGATAAAAAAATTGTAATTGCACGTTATACATTGCACAAGTTATTGCCTTGTAGAGTCGCATTGTTGAGTCTGATGGCAGCAGGAATGAATGACCTGCTGTAGCGCTCTTTTTGTCAAAAAATACAATGCAAACAGTCCGTAAGATTTTCTGTATTTAATCTGACACTCGGGAAAAAAAATAGACTTTCATGTATGAATGTTAGAGATTTAATTTTTTTTAAACCGTAACTAGGATTGTAAAGAGAATGTTTGTTGTAAATTTCAGTACAAACCTCAAAGCTATGGATGAAATCTAACAAAAACAAATGTAACCATGGCTTTTTGTATCATAATTGCAATATTGTAACTCTTTCATATTCGCAATTAAACCTTATCTCATAATTGAAAAAAAGAGAAAACACTCAGAATAGCTATTTTGAAACTTGATTTTGTTATCTCATTATAAATGTTTTCCCTTTGATACTTTTCAAACCCATTTTAATTCTGCTAAGGGGCGTCCATGGTTTAAAAATTGTGGGTTTGCGTTTGTTTTTCGGGACAACGCCCACTGGTCTAGCTGGGTAAATTGACTTTTCCAGTTTAGAGGGGTACATCTTTTGCATAGACAATCTTTGATGTTTTGGACATATCTTCTTTGTTGTTGCGCCTCAGCCAATCATAGCTTGTCTCTTAAAAGCAACGCCCACATAATTAATAATCCTGTCCAATCACAGGTCCGCCTCCTGCCATTTTGTCGGTCGATACTTGTTTCTGGATGGGGGAATCCTGTTGGCCGCTGGCTGGAACCTGTTGCTTCGTAGTTCCGTGTTGTGCAATGGACGGGTGAGTTATCACATCGACTTCACTACTCCTGCATATGTAGTTTTCTGTGTCTTTTACTTCAGTTTGTGACCAAATATACAAACATCTTAAAATATTTTGTAGTTTTCCAATCAGCATCGGGCACTTGATTAATGAAGACAAGCTGTCGTTGAAGTTTGTGCTTGTCTAAAAACAGGAAACGAAGCTATGTTAGCCGCTTTGCTAGCCTCACAACGGGCCATTATCTGTGGGAAGAAGTCTCTTAACAGGACCTGGTCGTAAAATGTCATTTTATTTCCGTGGAGAAACGAGCTTCACAGTCCCTTCAACCGTCCGGTTTAATGTCTGATAAATAATCAATTGGATGGAAGAGTCTGTAACTTCTAGCTCATCTCTACGGTAACGGTGTGTCTCACGCCCACTGCTGCTGTTATGTCACTTTGAGGAAGTGAAAAATCAAATAAAAAGCAACTTACTCGAGTTATGTCAAAGCCGAATCAGAGAGATATGTCTAGTATTTATTATTCCAGCGAAACGTTTAATGTAAGTTACTTTTTTTGCTTTCAAAAACGAATAAGCAGCTTAACTATTGCGAATTAAACATGAAGTTTTGTGAAGAGGCTCATTTTGTAAACGGAAGCAACTTATGTTTTTGAAACTACAACCATTTGGTTGGTTTTGTCTTTCTTCGTTTCTTTCTTTTTTTTTCTTTTTTTGCTTGCTAAATGGTTAGGTTTATTTGGTGTTAATTATTTAATTCAAGCAACAAGATTATGTGCCATGATCTGTAATAATTAACTGAATATATTGACTATCTAGTTGGTGTAAAGAATTAAAGTCAGACTCGGTTAGTATTAAATGTGAGGTCTTAAGCATTGTAAGGCCTTTTGACTCAATTATGACAAACTATTAAAAATATTTTCAGAAATAGTCTCCTTTTCATCAGATAATTTTGGCTGAAAAATATATTTATACGTGATGAAACTAGTCATATTTTCAGTGTTCTGTAAATGTGTTAAGATTAAACTTAAGTTTAATCTAAGATTATTTTAACCCCTAGAAACCTTCAAGGTAATTCTAGAGTTATAGTATAATTGGAGTGCTTACTCATTAAATACTTATTAGAATAGTACATTAAAAACGTTGACATATGAGGGGTTTTACCATAAACACATTTAGTGACATTTCTATACAGAATTATGCATGTTGTTGACATAAAATAAGACATTTGGTGTAAGCAAAAATTTTACCTTTAAGATTCATATTCCCTGATACTTCTTGAATGCAGCAAAACATGCCTTTTTACATCTCTAACTTTACCAGCGTTGTATTTGCTGAAGTTGTTTTTTCACTAATTACAAGGTCCACTTGTTTGACTACATTGGCCTTTGTATTGAACTATTAATAAATTTGGAAATATTTACCATTTTGAAAAAAAAAAAAAACAGTTGTCTGTTGGGTTTGATTGAGCATAGGCAAAGGTGTTTCAGGGTGGTTGGATCTCTTTTAGAAACCTAAAATCTAATATTTTGCTTCATCAGGGGCACGCATCTATACCAAATGTCAAGAATCTTCATAAATATCTGTCTGATTGTTTCTCGTCTTTGGAGAACTAGTCTTTCTCTTACCGGCATGCTTGCTGTTTGTGAAAGGTTTAGTAAATCTTTAGTGTGCAATAGTCATATCATAAGCATTAAGGGTGGAATAACTGTTTCCTAATATGGTCAAAGTTGTATAAATATAAAATTGTAATGCTCATATCAGTATTTACAAATTCCAGTAGTGTCCAATCAGTTCACCACTGCTGTAGATCTATTATTCACAGATTGAACTTGCATCAGTTTGCTACGGAAACTTTATATTCTTCCAATTAAAGCCATTTTCAAAGGAATGTTATTTTCTATTGGTTAAACCCTGTTTGAGATTAGTTTTAGCTCATCCTAATAGCCTTCATGTTGTATGACCAGTCCACTGTGTTGAATACTAAAAAAGATCCCTTAAAGTGCAATCAGGCGACTTCTATGATCCTCGTGAATATTTGTGCTTCGTCAGGACTCATGCATGCCCTGCAGGCTCTTCCTCCCTCCAGTTTTATGCTTCGTCTTTGTGTCAGCTTTAGCTCGACCAGCCGGTTTTTACTCATCTTGGGTAACTCCCTCAGCATTTCTCTAAAAGTTTACACACCTTTGATAAAATACTTGTGTTTGGGATGTTGAAAAATAAGAACATGGTGGATATTTTCAAAAAATGTACTGCCATTAATATCACATTCTTCCTGTACAAAAGCAACATAAAATGTAAAGTCGCAGTGACCTGGATGTTTGCACACCCTTATGCTAATAATTAAAACTGCTTCTGATTCATTGTTGGCATTCAGCCTTATCTCTTACATCTGTTCATTTGCATCCTACATTTAAAACTAAGCAAAGATTTCACAATGGCATCCAACTGTGTTATAAGAGCCAGTTAGCAGAACGTTTCACTCTAAAGGTCTCTACTAAATGGATAAAGACCAACAACTGGTTTCTGAAGCTGGAAGCATGGATTTTGGCTAAATACTGATTCTTTTCTATTTATAAATGTCTGCTGTGTGGACTAAGGGATAGACTTGTAAAACAGAAGGCTTATTGTCATAAGAAAACATCTAGGACCTACTGGAATCTTGTAACTTGGTGTCGCAGCTATTGTCTTCTTTTTAACATCTTTATGGAGCATGACTTTCCCAGTCAACGGCTTGGACAGCCTTACCTGAACCAACAAATTTAACAATATGTTTTCTAATTATATTAACTCAAATAATCTAACAGCTCCATATACTTTAGTAAAATGTTTCAGTGTGAAAAAAAACAGCAAATATGGGAACAAATATGAGCCACTTCAGATCTGGGTAAGTTTCAACTTACCATCAGAATCCTTTTTGCTTGATTTAGATAGTTAACAGGGACAAAACTGCTGCCATGACAAACACTCACATTTACCATCTCTGGTGACACAAATAGCTGTTTATTTGCATATTACAATTCCCTACTGTATAAATCCTTTATTGACAGGAAGATTTTTTTTTTTTACAAAACTGTTGGAGCTGCTTCATATAGAGTCGTAGATTTCATTTTATAACAGAGTTAATATTTTTTTATTCATTAGCCTTTTAATCGGTTATGCTTGTATGCAAAGTCCACCTATTTTAAGTATATGTAGTAAAATGTGATCTAAATTCTCCTAAACTAGTATTAGCTTTTAAAGCCCTCTTTGCAGCAGGTTAAATAAACGTCACACTGTTGAACAAAAAAAAAAAACATAGAAGGAAAAATAGCAGGCAACGGAAATTACCATGTCTCTACGCTACCTCTCCTCCATTTACTAAATTGTAAAAAAAAAAAAAAAAAGAATGACCGGCTGACTTTTGGCAAAGAAATGCTTGTTTACTCTCTCTAGTTTCCAAAAAGATGAGAACTAAAATACTTAGGTGGTGTTTAGTTTCCATTTCAAACTGGCATAGCAGGACCAGAGGCTGCAAAAACAACGATGGTCCACTTCAACTATAGATGTAGCTATAGACACACCAGATGGAGGGATGGAAAAGGTAGAGAAAAGTCAGTGAGTCTCCCAAACATCAGCTTGTGTCAGTGTTTAAAACTTACCATCAATGTCAGATGTTTCTATTTAACAACCATTTACATAGTTAAAGTCATGAGAATTTAAATGCTTTTTGTTTGGGTAAATCTATAAATGATAGTATCATCTACCTAGGTGATTATCTTTTGCTTGGTTCCCCGAAAGTTTGGATAAATCCAGTTCTGAATTTGGTAAAATGAACAGATCTCTGCCAAGAACAAATAGAAAAACAGGTTTATTTCAGTTTGAGTTGAATAAATCCCAGTGAAATCTGATTGATTTTATCAATGCTCTTATACTTTGATATTTTCCTTATTTAATGCAGCCGATCTACTGAGACATTATCTATAAGTTTAGTCTAAAACGCACGGTAAATTGCACACATGGTTCTGGAGAGCGCGTTGTATCACTTCAGAGCCAGGCGGCAGCGGTATTGTTTCATTATAATGGGGTCTTTACGATAAATTGATGAGTGCTTCTGATAAATTAAACCAAAGCAGTTCTACAACGTATTGGTCCTGATAAAGGACACCATGGAGTCCTGTTGACGGGATCCCCAGAAGGTCGTGGATTTTGGGTCTAACAGCTGCAGCCCTGCTTTGTGTGAACCTCCCTGCTCCGCTGGGCTCCTGTCTCCCTGCCTCTCCCTTTACAGCATCTCTATAACCTTGTTAATTTTCTTCCTGTTTTTGTTTGTTTTGGGGGATTTTTTTGTGTTGATTTTTTTTTTTCTTTCTCCCTGCTGCTTCTAACATGCTTTCTTCTCTTTTCAGCAGTGTCCACCACGATATAACAGTTGGTACTAAGGTAGGCACCTCTGCTTCTTCCTCCCGTTTTCCTTTCTTCAGCCCTGGTTTGTTGCTTTGTTTGCTGTTGTGATCGTCACTGGTTTCTGACCGAACGGAAACCCTGCCATCTGGAAACAACTCTGGATTCTTAGTATAATTAATGTGGCAGCTGCCTGGGCTTTAAAATAACATTCCAGCAAAAGATTGAGGATTAATCTCATTATTTAGTATGGCTAAAGAAACAGAGCGTTGCTTTTAAACATTTAAGCTCCCTCAGAATCGATGATCACACCTCCTTCCTTCTCACTCAGTCAGATTATTAAACTCAGGTCTTTGATAACAAAACAAAACAGAGATCCAGTTCTAATTTAGTCAGCTTTTTGCAGCTCTGCAAACAAAGTGTGATGCATGTGATCTTGCAGTGCATTGTGGGATGCTGTCGCCGTTGCCCTGGGCATCAGCTTTTGTTTAGATGGCTGATTTGAATGTTGTGCTGTTAGAGATAGAGACGGCAAGTGCTTAAAAAATGGACCATAAAAAAGGAGAACTATTATAATTGATCCATGTTAGCGAGCGTGATAGCCGGATAAAGCATTTCCATGGCCTGCTACATGTCGAGATGAGTATCGTATTTCTCCGTTCAGTCTTAAATGTATAGTGGAGGATGTTCTTTTTTCCGGGTGGTTTATCAAAATAAGTGGTCCTCCTAATTGCCAATAATTCTGGTGATATGTTTACATAAGGCCATCCTACGTGCTCATCCCTATTTTCACTTACCGGTGGTGAGTCTGACATAGTGGAAAATTGCAAATCTTCTTTTGGAAAGTAAGCTTTTATGAGCGATGCAAATGGCAACTTTGAAAGAAAGCGTGCACAAAGAGAAATGGGCTTGTGCAGCTCTTGCACGTGTTTAATAGGCGTTTCCTCTCTGCAGCGGTTATAGGGTTGTGCATGTGAAATATTTTTTTTTTAAAGTGACATGGGCAGGTCTTTTAAAAAATTAAAGAAAACCCTCCACTATACCTTTAAGTCAAGACTGGCAAGTCTTCTACAAGTCCTTATGGTTTCAATTTCATGTTCTAATGGACAATCATTTTCAGATAAAGAAGTTGTCAAGTATGTGACTCCAGTGTGGTCACAACCCAAATCTGATGATCGATGCAGCTAGCTGCAGCTACAACTGAAACCTGTTCTTGAGAATGTAGTCATTTAATAGTCTGGGATTTCTAAAAAAAAAATAATAATAAAAGTTCAGTTTCAAGCATGTTTGATGGCAGACAGCGATCTGAAGCTTGAAGACTAAGCCTTTGTGTTATTTACTGAAAGCTTGGTTCTCTCTCATGTTTTTAATTGAAGAGCAGATGTTTTCCATGAAAAATAATGTTTGCTATTCAGCAGCTTCTTGCTGTTTTTGATTTTAGACTAACTAATTTCTAGGTTTTATTCAGTGTAGGTGTCCACATGGAAAGTTTTTTTAGTCCAACCTGGAACCTCCTGGTTGTGGTTTGTTCACTTATTAGGAAAATATAAAAATAATTGAACTTTATTGATATCACATTGGAGCAATTTACCTCTGCATTTAACTCATCATTTGGGAAGCAGTGGGTTGCCACTGTGCGGTGCCCAAGGAGCAGTGTGGGGTTAAGGGTTTTGCTAAGGGAGCCAGAGCGGAGGCCGTGGGGATCGAACCGGGTACTTGAAACCATCTAAGAGCACAAGCGCACTGCTCGAACCACTGGGCCGTGACCCCCCTTATCTATATCTATTTCTTTTCTTAATAGTTTCCATCTGGTCAGCTGAAAATAAATTAAAGGTAATCTAATTGTAATAAAAGTCAATGAAATTTAGGAAACTCAACTTTCCTGATGAATGATTTAGGAACAGCCTAATATACATCATTCACCTTTATGTAATCTCATATGTTCTGTTTCTTCTGATGAGTGCAGGTAAAGGTTTGTGAACAGCAATCTGAATTTTGTCATAGGAATCCAGTAATTATAAATTGTTAAACTGAAAGATATGTGTTGGGATTTACAGCAGACGATCTGCTAAAAAACAAGTTGTTGTTTCACGACATTGTTTTTTTAGACAACAATGCCAATGGATCTGATCACATGAGACTTTAATAGAATGCTCTTTTTAAAGTAAGAAAATACTTGCATTTGTAATTATTCCTGCCCCGTATCTCATAGCCCTCCTTTACGATAAATTCCTGCAGTGCTTAGTGTGAAAGTTTTAAATATTTGGGTATGCAGCCCTGCTGGGAAGCTGTACCACTTCAACCAGAAATTTCACAATAAATAGTTTCTGTATAAAATGGCGGTATGGTGAACATTTCTGCAATATGTTGAGCTGCAGGGTTGCTCTGTTTTCTGTTTGTGTGCATAAGGTTTAGAAACCACTTCAAAGCTCCACAGCTGTCTTGTAGCCAGTGGTTAGATGTGACAGTCATATTTTACTTACTTTTTACATGACGTAAAACACAAAGCTGACAAAGTGAAAATAAAAGATCAAAAATGTTTCTTGCAAATTTTTTAAAACGAGGTTTTACTTAGTTCACAAATCTCTTGAATCGTTTAGATTTTAGCTGGTTTTATTTTTCTGTGTTTAATAGGCTGCGTTTTTTTTAGTGACAGCATTGTTGGTGCGTTCACACCTGAAGTCTGCTGAGACTTAGCTCACATTCCTTGGCGGTAATCAGTGCATATCTGGCAGCAGAACAGTAGAAACACCTTCAAGTTTCAGGATAAAAACTCATTTCTGAGGCCAAACCACATGAATGCAGAGGAGTGACTGGGATCAGAGAGCAGGAAGTGATGGGATGAGTGGGGGAGGTGTCCTCTGGTGATAGCAGCTCTCCTGTTTCCTCCTCCGGCCTTGGGCGAGTAATCTGAGGCCTTGCAGACTACTTACACCAGGTTAGGGAGGCACTTTGGGCTCAGGAACCGCCTTGGATGATCCTTGGAAAAATACAGAGAAGCTCCAGGTTTGAATAACAGTTTTCCCAGATTCTCACTGCGAGTGAATGTGAAGAATGATCCATTTCTGTGGCGTATTCCCAAAATCGAATGTTGGGTAGAAAAAAAGTCATTAAATAAAAAACAATTATTTTAAATTCATGTGTTTACAGTGTGTGATTTGGCCATGAAAATATTGCGTATTAATTAAATCAGTCATTTAAATAGGTCTGCACCTTATCAGGAATTAATATCTGAACAGTTTGTCTCCATACTGAACATAACCTTTTCAAGTTTTTATCTATTTTTCTGGCCAAGGATAATTTAAAAGTGATTTTCTTTGGTTGCTCACAATTATCCCAAACATTTAAACCTGGAATGCAGAATAAATTGGATGCTCTTAAGACAGATCCTCAGCCTTAAAGGGGCCACACTTTCCACCTTTATAGTCTGTTCTTCCTATATGGGCATAAAAGCAATACAGCGGCCTCAACATTTTTTTAAATCAGTTTTAATCATTAGTTAACATGCAGAATTTAATGAAACCATCAAACCAGTCAGATTTCTGCAGAAAAGAGATACATTAATCATTGTACCGTACGTCCCAAACATGAAGATTCTCATAGGGTTGCCAGCTAGTAAAGCTTTTTCACAAACCTAGTTTAAAAATCCAAAATGGCAGCCAGAAAAAAAATTATTAACTGTTTGCTTCACTGAAAATTTGTCACAAATATCATAAACCTTTCATCATTTGGTATCCTGCTGTTAATGATGCCCAGTTATTCTCTTTTAATGACTTGAGTAGAATTGTTTGCAGTTCCCATTGCTTTCTGACCCTAAACCAGAACAGAACTTTTAATCTCTAACATGAATCCTGCGATCTATATTTATTCTTGACCCCAAGATGTCAGCCATCTTTTTGTGCACTGGACTGACTACGTCCTCCATGGTATCATCAGGCTGCATGCATTTATTCTGCAGCAGCAACTTCTCTGTTTAGCGGCAGCATGAAGTCAACATGTCTCCGTCTCTTCTCTCTGCTGTAAATCAGTAACACCTGGCATCTCCTCTGTTCATTGGACATGTCGCTGCTAGCATCAGCTTGTGTTATACCGACTTTTTTATCCACATGTTTGCTCAATGATGGCATTCAGTAAATGTGAGAGTTTTCATAAACTTGTTTCACCTCAGGGCTCTGAGAAACGAACAAAGCAATGCCTTTTGGTTGAGTGTCTGGTCTCAACGACAACCTGATATTAACCAGCAGAATGAAAGCTCAGGTGGAAAAGAATATATTTAATTATTGAGATGTTCTAAATAAAACAACTGACACAAGACATGTTGTTTATGTCCTAAACCAGATCGGAAGTTTTATGGAGTATTTATTCAGATGTTAGATTGGCTGTGGGGAAAGGAAATCTCTTAGAGGACAAATGTGTCATTTAATCGTTGCTGCAGAAGAACCCCAGCAGGGAGGCCAGGGGATGGCTTAGTTAGGTTCATTGCTACTGTCTGTTTAACTTAATCCTGACTTTCTACAGTAAAATTGTTCTAAAATAGACTATTCTGAAAATTAAATATTTCTTCAGTAATTATTGGTAACCTTCGGTAAACTGGGCAGTTTATCGTGTAAAAACTTACATTTGATAACTAACTCTTTTAAAAGGTAGAAGACTCTAGGGGAGCACAGAAACAGAAACAAGTTTAATGTCTCAGTAAAGGACTCTTCTGGTGTCTGATCCCTTAGCCCCATAAATGGTTGTTCTATGTGAAAATATTGTTAAATGGGATAGTTCTCTGAATGCGGGAGACAGGACTTTTTATTTTTAAATTTTAATTTTAGTAGTTCTACAAACCCTCCTTCAGATTTAATTGGCTCGGCTGGATTGTGATCAGCTCTGTTAGATGAGGAGTTTCGGTCTCTTCATACTGATGAGCTTCCAGTTTCTCACCTGTATTGCTGAGTGATGAAATAATAAGGGCTGAATTAAAGGGCTCCTTTAGGTTTGATTTAAGCCTGTAGGTATTTGTTGACGCTGAGGTCAAGGAACCGTTTCGATACTTTGGATATGCAAACACGGAGACAAAAATAGTTCAGTAATATTCTAGCTTCTCTGCACTGACAGTCAGCTGTTTCCTTGTCATGCTGCTGGGTTCATATCCGTATCAGCTTAAACATCTCACTGCGGAGACGAGCTGCATGCGCTCTGCAGCATCACCTTTATTAGGGCTGTGGTTCCTCTGCTGTTAGTCATTTCATGCCTGGAGGGCCGTTTGTTGCTGCTTGGAGCTGTGGCTCTTTTGTCTCCAAGGGCAGCCTGGGGGCGGGGTCCAGCCGTGACTCGGCATCTGTCAGATGAGCTGGCGATACGAGGGGTCAGCAGAGGGAAGGGCTCAGGTTTCTACTGCTTTATTATTCATGGGAGGATTGGTAAGAAGATCCAAGCAGCTTGGTGCAAAAAAAAAAAAAAAAAATTAGGTTTCTCCAAATTGAAATGATGACAGCAGCTAAACTGGACTTTGAAAGTAGAAAAATGTAATGTAACAGTCATGGTTCATCTTTTTATTTTCTACTTAGCAACTACATTAGTTTTATCTTTTAAAAAGTCTTGTTTAGTAAGGGGTCTTCAGGCTTTATTAATGTCTGTTAAACTTTTACTTTGGCGTCTGGTTCTTCTACTTCACCGTGTTGGACCTTTGGGTTTCTGTGTGTGTTTTCTGCTGTGTAAATAGAGCCTCTCCAGCTTTTTTTATTCACCAGGATGACCATTGAGTACATGTACTTTTTCTTTGCTTGCTGATATTTTTCTTTAATCAATTTTAATCAATTCTATCAGCTTCACATACTTTACAGATATTAAGGTTTAAAAGGCAACAGTGTAATTTGAAAATATTCTCATCTTTTATTACTAAATGTTATCAAAGACTCTTTGTATAAAACAGTGGAAATTATATAATATATGGTATATAGGTTAGAACTGGGTAGATTAAAGGTGTGGTTGAATGTTTCTGACAGTAGAATATATAAATATATAAACTGTAGTCTGTGTGATTTTGTTTTTTTTACTTATTTATATGGTCAGTACATCTCTGCAATACAAGTGCAATAATCCAAGTCAACTACTGTTTAGTCTGAATAATTTTTACTTATTTATATGGTCAGTACATCTCGGCAATACAAGTAAAATAACCAAAGTCAGCTAATGTGTAGTCTTCCCTTTGCTCTACTGTGCAGTTATTTTTATATCTAAGGGAAATGTTTCAGGACATTACAACTTTTTTTCTTTTTTGTACTAGGTACTCTCTTTTTATATTGTCTATGGTATTTTTTATCTTTAATGGCATCTTGCTTTAACTCTTTGTACCCTATATAAGCTACTGGAATCAAAATTTCTCTGAAGGAGTAATCCCAAGGGATACTGTAAATAAAGTTAAATCTAAGGCTTAACAGATTTCTTTCTTTTCTTTCCTCCTAAATGTTAAGTTATTGAAGTTATCTTCAAAAAAATGCAAAGATCAGAAGTTAATTCTCTTTGTAACTGTAGATATTAAGGACTGTGTTTGTTGGTACATGCTTGGTCTGATTCGCACTCTAGACCATAAAAGCCTTAGTTTTAAGGTGGGAACTCTTGATATTCTTAAAAGTTGATAGAAGCAGTTGTGTATTGTGTGTGAAATTTGTATTTAAATGCTGAACCTACATGTAACAAAGCAACTGGATGGATTTGCAGTTTAAAATAAACCTTTCTGTGTCAGCTAAGGCTTTAGCAGACTTTTATGGTTGGACTTTAATTGTTAGACTGCAAAGAATGTTCTGCTTAGCTCCAAAAATTAGGTCTAGATGTTGCAGCAGGAGATTGGGAGAGTTCGGTTAGTTTACTAAAGGAGGCGTTGCCTGTTTGTCAACATCTGTTCTTAATTGAGCACCTCAACTCAAGAATTTACCCCCCGGGCTGCTGCTGGAGGAGGGAGTTTCAGAACAGGTTCTGGTTCTGCAGCCTGCAGGTGATGATAGGGTGACGTTGCACGTTTGGAGTGTTGTGCCAGCTTAGTTTTTTTAATTTACCGGTATATAAAAAAGTTTTAGACCTGTGAAAGATGTTGCTTCATGGGTGCTGCCTGCTGATAGTGGGGTATGACTGCATCACTAGAGATGCTGTGAATAGACGGCACTCCTTTAACCAGCAATGGTTTTAGATTTCTAAAACGTAATTTGATTTCAATTAATGATTGAAACTGAGAGTAAGGTTAATTTATTTATTTGAGGAACAAAACTGGGTTTATTTGGGCCTTTCCAACAAATACTGTGTAAGCAGAAGTAGAAACGATAATTTTGTTTCTAATAATTTAGGATAATGTAATCATGGGTTCCTACTTGCAACAGAGATGTGAAAATGCCCTCTTTATTGAACATATGATTTTCCCAGTCTTTAAATCAAAAATATCTTATTTCTCTTTGCCTTTATTTCACACTATGATCTAGCCATAATATGTTGTGTTTGACCTTAAACATAATTCATTTTCTTTTTTCCCAGAGAGGATCTGACGAGCTATTCTCCAGCGTCTCCAACGGCCCGTATATCATGAGCACCACAGGTCAGTAAATGAAAGCTGAAAGCCTGACTTTTTATGCTGCCTCTGCAGCAGTTGGGGGTTATAATTGACCTCAACAGTTTCTTCGAGATTCAAAAGAAGGTTTTTCGGTTGGAACTTCAACCTGTGGGGGAAATAGATGGGGTCGTTATGTAGATGCCTGTGGGATATCCCTATACGTAGTATCAGGACAAAAGTTTCTTTCTTTGTCTTAAACCATTTTGATGTCTTACTTCTGCAGCAAATGGCAACGATAGCAAGAAGTTCAAAGGTGACATAAGAGGTCCCACTCAGCCATCGCGGGTCATCCACATTCGCAAGCTTCCTGGCGACATCACAGAGGCCGAGGTGATCAGCCTTGGCCTGCCTTTCGGGGACGTCACCAACCTGCTGATGCTGAAAGCCAAAAACCAGGTAAAGTTTTAACCTTCCTCAGTGTGCTTTGTTTCATCAGGATGCGGTTTCTACAGGATCGCTCTGGCAGAGGGATTCCTGAAAAGCCAGCAGCTCCATGCAGACTGCCTCATTTCCTGAGATCATTTTTACCTGTTAATGGTTTTATTTTTATTTTTCCCCTGCTTATCCCATATCTTAATCTTAATCCCCTAATTAAGATCAATCTTATTTCGTTTGTATTTTTTTGGTTTCTTCATATTGGCAAATGACAATAACATTTCCCCTTACAATAGCCGCGCATGGGGGAGGTGGTAGCAGCTACGCACAGGTGCAGGAATGATGCCTCATTTTCTTGGTTAGACAATAAAAAAAAACTGTCTGACCATCAGCTGCTTTGGCTTGAGTCATTCTTCACCTGAACACCCCATCCAAACCTTCAAAGGTTTCTCTCCCTGTCTGCAGTAGGGCATTGGCATCACACTGAGTGTGTGTCTGGGTTAAGGGGGAGCTGTTGCACTGAATTGAGCCCAGATGCCATAAAGAAATGAACCTATTGTCCTAATTTCAGTGTAGCAGTGATAATTTTCAATGCATTTTCCCGCTATGCGGGAACTCTGCTGTTGACATCATGGGATCAGCAGACTTAAGCTAGATTTTAATCTCAATCTCTTTATTTCTATGAAACTGTGTATGAATTTGTCCTGAGAGAATAGTTTATTGGTGGCCTTCAAGTTCTGGAACACAGCAAATGACCAAATGAAAAGTCTGCATCAAACTCATGGATGATGCAAGCTTCATAAAATACAAACATAAAACAAATGCAACAGAAAGCACTGGAAAAGCAAACTGCTGCAATTGCAAAAATCAGACGGAAAGAAAAGGAAGAGACAATTTATTAAAAGCACCAGTTATATAAAAAGCTGCCAAGTAGCTCTTCAAAATGGAAGTGTGCTACAACGCCAGAGGGAGTCAAGCAGGGAGAGAGGGAGTGTAACAATATTTATCCATATAAACTCTAGTGACCTTCAGTGCTCTGTAGGTTCACTTTTTTTTTGTCCCAACCTGCTGTAGATGGAAACCAACAGCTTTTTTTTGTTGTCTGGGGAAATTACACCAAAATGGCAAAAGTGGGAAGTGTTGAAGAATCGCAAAAACTAGAACCTCCTCAAAATTTATGATGCCTTTGATTGATTATAGTTTTTTTTTTTTTTATCATATACAGTTTAAAAGCACAGTTGATTTGCATGTTACCTGTACCCATGAATTAAAGAGGGACAATAGTTGTATTCAAAAGATTTTTATCCGCATAAGCTATTTACAGCCTGGAATGCTCCCTGGATCTGGGAATTAGAAAGCTGATAAACAAATGAAAATGAGTTGAACAAGATTAGGGGTACCTCTAATTTAAATCTCAACAATGTCAAAAACAGATGCTACAAAAATTAGGATTACAAAGTTATAAATCAATACTTTAGCTGGATGAAAAATGTAAACAGTTAATTTAAAGCAGAATGACATTCGTTAAATATTTTCTCGGCAGAAAAGTTGAACTGTTTGTCCCAATCTGTCCCCTCAGGCCTTCTTGGAGATGAATTCAGAGGAAGCGGCTCAGAACATGGTGGGTTATTACTCCACTGTGATGCCCGTCGTCAGACACCAACCGGTCTACGTTCAGTTTTCCAACCACAAGGAGTTAAAAACTGACAACTCTCCCAACCAGGAGGTAACTCTTTGACCCACACATACTTGTATCTTGGCTCCTATCGGCCCCTGTTCAACTGCTCTGTCTCTGTCAGAGGGCCCAGGCAGCTCTAAGGGCCCTCAGCTCCTCCCACGTGGAGACGCCCGTGGTAGCTCCAAGCACGGTGCTGAGGGTGGTGGTGGAGAACCTGCTGTATCCAGTGACTTTGGATGCACTTTGCCAGGTAAGAAGACATTCACAGAAGCAGCAGTGTAATAGATTAATCCTATTATACTTATATAACATCAAGTATTATTATTCAAAATTAGTTGAACGGGCAAGAGATTTTTTTAGGGGTGGGGACCAAAGGTCACCAATCAATCACGGGG
The DNA here is from genome assembly GCF_000732505.1 of Cyprinodon variegatus. Lineage (NCBI taxonomy): Eukaryota > Metazoa > Chordata > Actinopteri > Cyprinodontiformes > Cyprinodontidae > Cyprinodon > Cyprinodon variegatus. The sequence goes on from NW_015150954.1 coordinate 471,047, forward strand.
AACTAAGGGACAGCACAGCCAAGCATACATCCACACACCTAAGGACAGGAACAAATTAACTGAACTGCTGTGTTTGCAGACTATGAGTGGAGCTGGTGTGCCTGAAGATGGATATCTAAAACATACTAATGGGAAAATATAATGGAGAGGAAATGTGATTCTTGGCTCCAAACTGTTTATTATTAAAGGACTGTTGGCTGAAAACTAAATTAGTTGGTATTTTCCACCAAAGTGGTTCCATTGGTAAACTATTGCTTACTTTGCAGCAATGAAAGACCAACCCAGTACCACCAGTAGCCAAAAGCAGACTCATCAGCGCATCTAAACATTGTAGGGACAATGTTTACATTCAGAGTTTAATCTAGTTTATGACAGATTCATTTTAAAACCAAAGAATAGAAATGGTAAAAAAAAAAAAACAGAATTCCAACATTAATGAACATATGAGTAACTGTGACATTTATCTTCCTTGAGTTTATTTTGAAATCTTTTTCACAGCACTTAAGTAGTTGAATGTGCTGCTGTTGGTCTGTTTATCACCAGATGGATTATAAAATCTCTCTCTAAAAATGTCTGTTTGTTGTTGTGCTGTTGTGTGGATCACGGATCGGTTTATTATGATAGTGATGTGTTTAAAAGATAGTTAATAAATGAAGCAGCTGCTTGCAGTGAAACTGGATTAAAAAAACTTACTGTCTCCATGCACAGGGATGCTTTGCAAAATCAAAAGTTTGTAACTTCTCTTAATTGAGGATTGAGATTTCCCCACGATTACCTTCTGATTGAGCTGGAAGCCACACCTCCTACAGTCGAATGCACGCTTGGCTCAAACAGCCTCTGTTTATAGAGTATGACTGCACTGACCTAGCATTAAAGAAAAATTCCAGTCATATATGTTTGTCCTCTAAATGTTAAGCTGTAAATGCAAATTTTCATATTGTAAACCAAATTGTCTGACCAGCATCACCTCATGGTGTGCATTCTTTGATTCTCTGTGTAAAAACAGTTTGTATTTACAGATACAAAGCAGAGATCTATATGTAAAACTCTTTCAGTCTCACTAACTTTGCAGTAAAGTTCGGCTTGCAAATACAAATACTCAGATGTTGTTCTATTGTGGTGCAGTAGAGGAAGATTAGTGCATGTATAGGACAGTGTGACGGTATTGGACCAGTTAACAACTGGTTCTCCTGTGCGGAATCACGGTTACCTGAAACACAAATGGCAGCACAATGGAAATAAGCATCTTTTCTTAATTTTAGCTCAGTTTTATTTGTCTAGCGATATTAACTCTTCCGCTCACACTGTCCCCCTGACTCTGCTCTTTATCTGCTTCGGTTTGACGTTCAGAT